>NC_056747.1:163488377-163595799 GCF_019279795.1 Protopterus annectens | reverse complement strand
TGTTGATTAGGGAAATCCGTTCGATGGTTTGGTTTTCACTCACTAGGTGGTTCGCTCTTATGGTAGTTCGCTCTTTACGTGCCAACGTATTTGTATTTGCGGTTTCCGTCTTTCATGATTTTGATATAGACCCAATATTTTAGCTCCCTACAAAGCTCGTCAAATGTCCCCCTTCCAGTCTCCCATTGGCTTGTTCATTCCTTTCAGAAGTGAAAGGCAGGTATTCCTGGAGTGGATGAAATCCTTATGGCCTATATTCCTATCCAAAAGGGGGATTATCAGTCCATTTATTAACATGGAAGGTAGCAGGAAGTCAGCCAAATGTTGGTCCCATGGAGGTTCCCACCAATCACAAGTAAGCCTTCCTCAATAGGTGGCTTGTGGAGCTGCTACCCAGATGGGGAGAGACATGCTTACACCCACATGTCTACTTCCTGACTCAGTGGTGCTCTCACCAATTACAACAGAACACAAGCCAGCCTGGCCACTTCTCTGAATGACTGTCCACCCACTAGTAGGGGTCATTAAACTGAATGGGTGACATCTGCTACTCAAGTCCATCCTTCCCACCCAGTCAAGCTAGCATCTATGCCTCTAGTAGTCTGCACTTCATCCCTTAATGCCACAGGGCAGGGCTAAGCACCTAGAATGTAAATATTGGAGGATTTTTTTTTTTTTACATAAAGTTGGCTTTCAAAATTTCCAGAATGCCTAAGTTCCATCTTTCCTGGGGACCAGGAAGAGTATTGAATTAAACACGGATACCCGTTCTCTAATGGGTACTGTTCCTTTTGCTGTTAAGGGCAGGAGATGGTCAAAGCTTGGACCACTAAGAACACCTAGTCTGAAGGCAGGGCAAACATCCCCATAAGATGTAATAAGTGTTTGGAACTCCATTTCATACTCTGAAACAATTATTTAATCTGTCATAAGGCATGTGGTAAGGCTCACCCATCTCTCTCTCTCTCTCCCATTGATAAGAACCAGTCTTTGGTTCCTCTACTATTTCTAAAAATCCAGCTGTTCTAAAAGTAAATGCAGAGCACTACTATATGAATCACTGTTTTCACAATGAATAAATGTTTGTGGGAGACCTTAGTGCCACAAATTGCTTTTAAAAATATGTATTTGACTAAATTAAAATGCTTTTAAGTGGCAAAAGGCAATGCCTTGCAGTCATTTCTTTTTCTTGTATATTTCACTTTATGGTTCTCCCACTGTGATTTGCTCTTGAATTTCCCCCTAAATTATCATATCAGAACATAATTACTGATATATTCATTTAAGGTACATTAAACCAGTTTAACGCTATCATTTGTCATTCTGGGTTCATTGAAAGCATAATTCCAATATGTGCTGGATAAGATCCTTGTTTATTTCTATCACTTTCTGTATATATTACAGCATATTATAATATATATTTTCATTCCTCTGTGAATTCTTTATATATTAAGTACAAGTATGATTTTTGTTCTAAATGTGTCCTGGTCTGACCTTTCTATAGAGGGCTGGGAAAACTCATGTCACTTAATATAATAACTAGTGAAGTATTTCCCCTAGTAGTAGGAAGTTTTACTATTTGCTCCAAGTAATTTGCATTAACAAGGCTAAGAAAGAATATGCAGATTCCACATTTATAGGTACGACACAGTCTTTACAACCACTACTGCAGAACAAACATATGCTTTTCTACTAATGTAAGCGATACAAAAATGTACTAGAATATATGTCAAAATTACACAGTTGTCAGTAGCAAGGCAGAAGGCATTCAGAATGAAAAAAGTAGACAATAGCATATTTAAACCATATAATACAGAAGCTAATTTCAGGGGAGTAAATATACTCTGTGTGTTGTGTGTGAAGCAGAGACTACAGTAATTTGTGTCAGATGACAGAGTAGTCACAACTAATAAAGCAATACTGATGTCATGTGATAAAGCAAATAGTCAGATATCACAATGCACAGAGAAGTTTCATCTTACAAAGCTGGGAAGAAGTGTTGTTGCTGCTGTATCATACATTTTGAAAATACTTTTGCTAGTGCAACCCATTCTACTGTCTGCACAGCGTGGGTAGGGCTTCGGAAACGTCAGGCTGGCTATATTAAAATATCCAGGTGGATGCCATCAATAGCACTGCAGAGCCAACCAAGTATCTCACAAAAGTAAGCTATGTGCAGAGGTGAGGTGGTCTCCTTAATGAAAAGATGCATAAGGAGGCATCAGAGGGGGCTCTCAAATGAAAACATGCACAAGGGCATATGTAAGATAACATTATAAGATGGAGCAGGGAGGGTCTGAGGAGATTCCATTTCAAACAGAAAAGATGCACACAATAAGGCCTTCAAGTACATGTGAAAACAATAATGGAAAATTCAAACTGAAAGGGAGGAGAAAGTTTATTGTCTCCTATTGTATCTAAAACTAGATTATGGAAGGTGTCTGTGGGAAGAAGGGCACAGTGATTATACTGCCAAGTTATTCATACTCAGAAGAGAAACTGTGTACCAGAAAGCAGTTAACAACAAATCTAAATGGGCAAGACACACATATGTATCCTGCCTAGTTTATGGCAATATCCTGTTTGTATCTGTAGCACTAAAACATAAACATTAACAGAGCTGGAGTAATGCAGGAAAGTATTAGAAGGGAAGATGATCTTCCAATAACTAAGGAAAGACTTGTATAACTGAAGTTAAATCCTTCTCCTGAGCTTGCCACCCTCTTCCTGTAATACAATCATTAAGGAAGATTAAGAAAATTTGTACGTGCTACTTCCAGGACATGCTGAGCTTTACAATTCTGCATCACAGTATTAGACAAAAATCTGTGGCACCCAAGCAGCACAAATAATGAACAAAACTAAAATAATCTATAGTTTTTTTGCATACAGCTAGTTAAATATAACAGCTACCTGGGTATCAGAATATAAGGGATTATTTATTATACAGATTAAAGATTTGTAACCTCACATTCACGCATGTGCACTTATATACACATACTGATAATGTGGTGAGATTGTTGAAACAAGGTGGCAGCGACCCAGAGGACCTGTGATTCAGGATGTTGACAAATTGATTAATCAACCAAAGGACGTCATAGGAAATCAAAGCCTCACACCTACTGAAGGAAGACAACAAAATGATTGTTTGCATGTAATAAAAAGAGGCATTTAAAATCCATGGAAATCCTGGCACAGATATAACCGCTGGGAAGATAATATTTGTAAACTTAAATAACACGGAACTGAGAGCTTCATGTCTCCTGTACGATGCAAGATTATAACACCCCAAAGCCAACAAAAATTCTCATTTTAGGAGTAGTGGATCATATTATACAACAGCTCTTGTTAAACAAAAATATTTGTTATGCAGGAAAACAAAATACCATAGAAAATAATTTTCTTTAAAATGTAAAAAAAATATATAATGGCCCTGCTGTAGACATAAAATTAGTGCAATAATCATCTTGTGGTAGGTGTGAGTTTTTTTATTTAGTATGGCATTCCATGGTTCAACACCAAAAATCTGTACATATTTTACAACCACTCCACAAAGGTTCTCTCACTAGTGACTGTAAATCATATACAACATGGTCCTATACCACTTTGCCCAATGGACATTATTCCTCCATCCAATGAGGCCACTTTATCTACTCCAAACAAAAAGGCAGTAGAGCAGCCACACCTCAGATATCTCAGACCATACAGAGAATTAACTAGTGTCTCCGTTAGGTTTAGCTATTGTCGTGCAAGACTGTAGAGCAACAAGTCATGATCCCAATCTCTAAAATCATACAAAGAGCAATGTATAGAACTACCGGTCTACCAGCTATTACTTCTACGATGAACGAACCTTTCTAGTCACCACAAGTATACAGTAAGAACATATACCTGGAAAGGGTCTGTGGACCAGTGTGGTTACCAAGTCAACAAATGTATATATTACATAATAAATAAAGCTAAGAACAAATGAACGAACACACACATTCACCAAATTGCCATTGCTATAGTTTTCTGCAAGGCCATTCTTTTTCAACTAATCTCCTGGAATTTTATACCTGGTTCTCCAGTGTTCTAAATTCCGAATGGGCCAGATGATGTTATCCAGCTGGTTCTTAAAATAATTTTCAGTCTGCAGTGCAAACATACAACCATTGGTATCAGAGTAATTTAAGTAGGACAGAAAATGATGCTAAAAATGGACACAGTATGATGCCTGAAAAGTCCTCCCCAAAGACCTGCTACACTCCACTGTCATGACTATCAAGGCACTTTTTCAGTCTGTTTTTTTGTATCTTCATAGGTTCATAGATAAATACTAGGCAATCAGTCTGCAGACTTTATACACTTAGCCAATAATCAGACAGTGAATAAGCCCTGTGTCTGTGGGATAAATATCTTAATCAGCATACCAACCCCAGATTCAAACCCCAAATTACTGTTAATTCAGGTAGGATGGTGAAGAGACCATAACCAGCTTGTTTTCTTCACATAGGCTTGTAGTCTGTTTCAAAATGCATGAATATATGGAGACAGAATTGAACATTCTTACCTGTAGCATCATCTATGTAGCTCGTACAAATCTAAGACACCAGTGTTTATTTTATAAATGGCCATCATGTGGGAATAACCACAAAGTTAAAAAATACAACTGCCAAGTATTAGAGAATGCACGCAAGTAAAAAGAAAAAAGAAAAATATATATATATTTTTTTTTATTTATTTATGTATTACACACACATACACAAAATGTTCACCACAAGTAGAATTTAATTAAGCACTTTTGTCTTTTTTTATTCAAACATAACTGGCCCGTCTTTGTGGTTGAGCCAGCAGCAAGCATGGCAGCAGGTTAAAATATCCAATGCAGTTGTTGACTGCAGGCATCTAAAACAAAATTGCTGAACACAGTTGTAATATCTGTCAAGGAGAATGTATGAGATGTGTATATCAGTAAAGAGAAATTTTATCCAGTTTTACATGACCCTCAGACTACTCATGTGCAAGGGTCAAACTGCAATGAATTCCTGATATAACTCTATAGTCTTTATAGCTCTCGCAATGCAAAGATAACAAACAATATAATTCTAATGACCTGAGATATACCTCCCTGGACTACATGAAAAGAGACATAGAGGAGCTCTCTGAGCATGTAGCCCAGGCCGGTATGACCCTGACCTTGAGTAGCATCTTAACCTCACCAAGAATGATGCCATAATATGAAGACAAGATGATCAATTTCAACAACTGGCTTAAGTATGGGTGTCATTCAAAGGGGATCCAATGCCTGTCAGCCTGGGATGACATGCTCGACAAGCCACGATGCTTCACTAGGGATGGCTTGCACCTGTCACCCCTGGGCTTTCGGAGATTGGCAAAGGCTCTTGCTACCCCCATAGTGCCTATTTTAGGCAAGGCTCAAAAGACAAACCCACCTCCATAAGCATCACAAGGGATAAGAAACTAAGAGTAATGCTACTCAATGCCAGAAGTCTAAACCTCAAGATGCACGCACTCGAAACTCTCCTTAGCATGGAGAACATCGATATCTGTGCAGTAACAGAAACCTGGTTCAAGGCTCCTGAGAGCACCCCAGCACTCCCAGGTTATACCTCATACCATGCTTTTCGGCCCCAAAACTTGGACCGAACCACAAAAGGAGGGGGAGTATCAATATTCGTCAAAGATACCCACACCTCCAGGTTGGTGGCAAAGCACGAAGCATCAGAGACTATCCATGTGCAACTAACAGTGGGTAAAACTGCCTTCCAGTTTATAGCCTGCTACAGACCACCCTCCCAAACCCAGGAACCCCACTCAGCCATCATGAGAACCCTGGAAAATATGAAGGTCTCTCCAAACACCATTATATTGGGCGACTTCAACTACCCAAACATAGACTGGGAGCATTACTCTAGCTCCAACACCCTAGCCCAAAGGTTCCTAGAATTTATTAACTCAAATGCTATGGAACAACTTGTTACCACTCCCACAAGAGGGGAAAACATACTGGATCTGATCATCACCAACATGGGGACTCTATGCTCCAGACTAGAAGTGTATCCCTCACTGGTAAGATCAGACCATAAACTAATCTCACTGGATATTCACATCCTGACCCCACCCCCTGCCCAGAAAACCACAGTGAAAAACTTCTCTAAAGCAAATTTCACACTCCTCAAAACCGAGGTGGAATCCTTCAAAGCCCCCGGGCCTGTGGAAAATATGGCCCAGACCGCAGAATCCTTTATAAACGCATTTTATGAACACCTTCAGGAATGCATGGATCATGCAATCCCAAATAAAACCAAGACCCAATCCTCCAAAGGCAGACGTCCTGTCTGGTGGACCCCAGCCATAAACAAACTATACAACAGAAGGAGGAAACTACTACATGATAGAGCAATATCCCAAAAAGGGAAGGCATCTCTGATCAGTATTAGCAAAAAACTACGGGCACTCATAAAATCGTCTAAGGCCAGCTTCGAGAGAAAAATTGCACAGGACACTAAGGATAATCACAAGGCTTTCTTTAGTTATGTTAGGAACCTGGGTGGGAATTCCCAGATATGCTCAGAATTAGTCCAAAATGACAAAAAATACACCGAACCCACAGACATTGCCAACATCCTAGCTGACAGCTTCAGCACAAACTCCCCCCCCTCCCCACCAAAAGGGCAAATATCTATCCCAGCAGAGTGCTGCCCCCCAACATCTCAGATGCTCAGGTAAGAGCCGCCCTCTCCAAAGCAAAAAACACAGCATCAATGGGACCAGACAGTGTCCCGGGCTGTATCCTACATGAACTCCAAGAAGAGCTAAACCCAAACATAAAACTACTGTTCAATCGCAGCCTTACTACAGGATATGTACCCAAAGAGTGGTGTACAGCAACAGTGGTCCCTCTCCACAAAGGTGGTGCCTCAACGGATCCTGGAAACTATCGCCCCATAAGCCTGACTAGCTTGGTCTGCAAAGCTATGGAAAGGATCATCATGGACCTCATAAATAAAGATATTGGGGACCTACAGACACTGGATCCTACCCAGTATGGCTTTGTTAAGGGCAGATCCTGCCTCTTAAACCTGGTTGATTTCTTTGAAACAGTCACCAAGGCCATTGATGAGGGGAAGGTGGTCCACACAGCCTACCTGGACCTTGCAAAAGCCTTCGATACAATACCCCACTTGGGCATTATAGATAAGCTCACCAGCTTAAATATAAACCCCTATGTCACTAAATGGGTTGCAAACTGGCTCAAGGACAGAACCCACATGGTTAGAATTGCTGGAGCCATGTCAGACTCCAAACCAGTTACAAGTGCCATCCCACAAGGCTCAGTCCTGGGACCTCTCTTGTTCGGTATATATTTCTCGAAGGTACAGGCCAATACAGGCCAACACGGAAGGACTGTGGCTGACCAAGTTCGCAGATGACTGCAAACTGGGTGCCATAATCAACTCCCCAGCCGACACAAGCATCCTCCAAAAGGGCCTCATAGAAACAGACAACTGGTGCCGGAGTCATGGCCTCAAGCTAAACGCCAAAAAGTGTATAGTCATCCCCTTTGGCAAAAACAAAGTGCCCACAAATTATCACATAGGTGGTAATCCATTAAGTACAGAAGAAGTAATTAGGGACCTGGGGACCAAAGTTGATAGCAATCCCTCATTTGACAACCCCGTGGCCAAAATGGTTAGAAAAACATTTTATATAGCCCACCTAATCATGAAGGGATTCACATCTAGACCAGGGGAGGTCATCGTGCCTCTTTACTCATCCCTCATCAGGCCCATAATTGAGTACAATGCCCCTTTTGGGATGTACCTTACCAGACACCTGCAGCAACTGGAAAGACCCCAAAAGTACCTCACCAAGAGGATCAAAGGGCTCAAACAGATGCCATATGCTGCCCAGTTAAAGAAACTCCAGCTCTACTCAGTGGCATACCGCCTGCTCAGAGGCGATCTGTGCCTGACATATAAAGCCATGTCAAACCCAGAATTAATGGACATGCTGCACCTCAGAAAATCCAAATCCCATCGTGCTATGTACTCGGGAGACTTGAACCTCAGCACTGAAATAAATAGGACATGCTGGAGGGACAGATTCATAACCCAGAGGCTCCCTTCACTCTGGAATAAAATCCCAGTCCAGGTTAGGCAGAGTCCCTCATTGACTCTCTTCAAGAGGAATCTTGATGAGTGGATGGGAGATAGTAGGTTTACCCCGGGTATCACTTCTGTGTCACTGTTAGACAGAGGCACAGTATACTAACCTCGAAAAAGGGCATAGCAAAATTCATTTAAAATGGGTGGTGAAAGCCAAACACACTCTGGCTAGGCTTATAAATGTCCTAGGGCAGATAGCCTAGTATGAACCTATGAACCTATAATTCTGCAAAGTCAGCAAATAGTTAAATAAATCTTTGTATGCACAACTTTATATTTACCAAGAGAAGAGTTAAACACATGCACAGAAAATTTAACAATTTTAATGGGGGTAAAAATTTAGTTAAATTAAACACAATGAAAAAAAATAGACTACTCGTATGTACACTTGTCATTAAGAAATATCTTACACTTGTTTTCCCGTAAATTTCATGGGTCCAATTCCAAAAGAATTACTCTCAGTGTAAGTGACTTACTTTGGTGTAAGGCGTATATATGTCTTACTCTGAAAGCAAGTATTTGGGAATCTGGCCCTATGTAGCAGACTTCATGCCTGATATGCTTATGATGTGGCGCAAACTTAGTTATTTTGGAGTTACTCAACTGTTCTTGAAGGACTAATTATGAAAACACTTTCAAGACACCCAGTACTGTTTTATTTTATTTATCTTCTAACACTGATCCACTTTAAGGGAAGGAACAAAAAGAAACACACACACACACACACACACACACACACACACACACACTTTCATTATAAATCTCCTAGAATGCTTGGGGAAATGGAAGAAAACTGAAGTACCAAAGGAAAAAGAGCATGTAAACTCCACATAGACAGTAACTGGAGAACAGGATAAACCTATACCCATGACAATTAAGTACAGGTAGAATCCATAACCAGTAAGACACTATGCTACTATTTGTATTTAATTGTATTTATTCATTTGACGTGATGTCAAGAAATAAAAAGCCATAGAAACACAGCCTTTTGAAATACTGCAGCCCAGGTGTGTGGGATGCAGTGCGCTCATATTAACAATGATCCCAAAGTGTTCTAAGTACCCAAGGGGGGGTTAGAATATGTGTTAGTACAACAGCAATAGTTTGAAAACCCAACAGGTAAGCATTACAGTAACAATGTTCCCAAAGTGTTACAAGTACCCCAGAGGTTATGAAATAGGTAGTATTTCTACAACAGCAACAGTGTAAAAATAGGACAGGTAAGCATAGTAACAATGTGCGCAGAGTGTTCCAAGTACCCCATAGGGTATGGAATAGGGAATATTTTCTACAACCGCAACAGTTTGAAAACAGGACAGGTAAGCATCATAGTAACAGGTGTTAGGAGGGTGGCCTAATGGTTAAGGTCTTTGCCTTACAAACACAAGGTACAGGGTTTGAGTCTCACAAAGGATAATTGGCTAGGCTTAAAATGGCTTGAAAGGGCAGTTAGCCTAGTACTAATCTATGAACCTATAACAATGTTCCCAAAGTGTTCCAAGTACTCCAGAGGGTATGTAATAGGGAGTATTTTCTACAACCACAACAGTTTGAAAACAGGACAGGTAAGCATCATAGTAACAATGATCCCAAAGTGTTCCAAGTACACCATTGGGTATGGAATAGGGAGTATTTTCTACAACCACAACAGTTTGAAAACAGGACAGGTAAGCATCATAGCAACAATGTTCCCAAAGTGTTCCAAGTACCCCAGGGGGTATGGAATAGGGAGTATTTTCTACAACAACAGTTTGAAAATAGGACTGGTAAGCAGAAAGCCAAGAATTATTTTTAACAGGGCAGAAAAAAGTTATTGCAATGTAAAAAAAATAAAACAGGCAGACAACCTAGAAGTTCCAGAACTAAGGATGTGAAGTGGTAGCAAACCACACCTTTAAGGACAAGCAAAACTAGCATATCTTCAAATTATCATTCACAAACTCCTGGCCCAAAACAAGATAACAGATGAGCCATGTTGTAAAATTACCAAATTATAAGAAATAACTACAACTGAATATCAAACAGAATGGAACCTTTTTTAAGAATCAATAGGCAAAGAAAGTTGGTTGGTCTTTCTTTCAGTTTTGTTCTGTTCTGCAGTAATGAAGCTTGGCTGTCTATGTACAGGTAAGTATGTTTTTATTCAGGTGTTTGTGGGTTGGGTTGGAAGGTAAGGTGTGTAGGTGGATTGCCTGGTTTAAAGACAATCTCACACCACCTTAAATGTTAGGATTAGTCCTCATCCTCATCTATCTTGGTGGAAGGGTTGCACTGCCATTAAGGCCTGTAGTTCTTGAAAGGCTCCTGGTGAAGCCTCCTTGAAGCTAGGGAAAGCAGTTTTCCAACATGACAGGTGTTGTAGGTCTGTTGTTGCTTGCTGTTCAAGGGTGATAGTGTCAACTGTTCTAGCACAAAGTTTAAATCCCAGTAAATAAATAGTGGTTTCTGGAGGTTTCCTGACTTTGGATTCCTCTCTTTCTTGGAGGTTTTACATTCTTGTGCTTAAAAAGGAACTGCCTGAGCAAAGGGGATGAAAAAATAGCTGAGCTGGATGCATTGATGGATGAGTAGGAGATGCCTGTATCTTGATGGAGGAGTAGGACATCCAGAATGGACAGCATATCGCCAGATGACACATCATGTCCTCTTCTCTTTCTCTAAAATGACAAACCAAACCCATTTTCTTTCATTTTTCCTCTTGTTGAAGGTTTGCTTCAAGAATTCCAATGTTTTTGATTATTGTTTTAGTTCTTTGGGAAATTTTCTTCTTAGCTAAGTGTATGGTTGAGTGCAGTTGCAGTCAGCGCAAGCGTTTTTGATTGCAGCTGCTATAGTTCTGTTGTTGTATGGATGCATCATCAGGGGTATTGGCTAATAATACATGCATCAGAGTAGTGTAGTGGTAATTTGTTCCTGGGCTTTCAGTTTGGGGCTATCAGGATTATCCTGGGACGGACGTTCTTCCTTTTTTATTATACCTTGTGTATCAAAGTTTGATTTTAGTGGCATATGCTATTAGGCCTTCCAGTTGAAGAGTGAGTCCACTTTCCATTTCCAGTTGAAGGAGAGGAGTCAGAATTTTTGAGCTGGTGATTGAGAGGTGATGCGAATAGTTCATTCTGGCAGATTGAGAGGTGATGCTTGACCTTTAAGATGTCCGGTGCATTCACTTCGTGGGCATCCGGCGGTTCTCCTTGCGGCGTAGCTTCTGTATTGTCTATCTCCCCGGGTACAAATATTGCTGTAAATTTGATGTTTGTATCCACAGCTCCAAGGTCTCCAGGCATAAAGGAAATTTGCGCATCCTGCGTTTGTTGATGTACCATGACCTGTTTGTTGTCTGTCCTTATCATCAACTTCATTGTTGTTCCCTGGTTTGTCTGGCTCTTTGTCAGTTTTAGAACCAGCATTTCTTTTTATACTTTTGTGATTGGATTGCAGGTGTTTTTGATCTGTGCACAGATCACACCTGATTTTGGTGAACATGGCCCCCCCATCACAGGTTCCGCCAGGAAGCCGCCAGTTCCTGTGGTCTGGTCTTTGGCTGGTGAGGGTCTCGCCTGGGTAGGCCTGGTTTGATTGTTGACATCTGAGCCCACCATAGGAACTCCTGTTTTGGCATGGAAATTTCCTGATTTCTTGCTCTGTTGGGACCTGTGTTTCTTTGGGTGTTGCTGTAGTTTCCTCATATGTAGTTCATTAAATGTCTGGGGTAAATTGTAGTCTGGGCAATGGGGACCAAGAGTATGCATGATGCCATGTTAACAAGGCTCTGCAGAACTTTTCTCAGTTTTGTTAAAGTGCCATTTTTGTAAAGAAAGAAGTAAATGTTCTTTGTTGTTTCTTGTGTCCAATCAGCTATAAGAATGTCCTTTTGGATGTGATGGCCTGTGCTTTGACTTTGTAAATGTGTATCCCATCCCTTGTAGCAAAGCAATGTAATTTTGTTTGTAAATGTGTTGTCAGCTTGTTGTGTTGTCCCCTTTGACTTTAGTTCCATTGTTTTGTAGGTAAATTTCGTCCTGTGTAGTCTGCATTTACAGCATGATGCCAGGCATTTTGTAATTACTGATGCCAGGCATTTGCTCTTTTCAAAGGGGCGGCCTGTAGATTGATATGCCCTTGATCCTGCCAAGAACAGTGTAAATTCTGCAGATTGGTCAGTCGGGACGCAGGTATGCCTCCTTGATCCTTGAGATCTTTCAGCCAAGACTCCTGCCCATTGCCAAAGAAGCTGGAAGTTGTCAGCATCTCAGCATTTTGGGACAATGATGTATGATGTTAATTTGGGACAGGGGACAATTTTGGTCTCCAACTTTTCCTTCTTTGAACTAGTCTCAGAGGAATTGGTCTGGATTCTCCTGGAATCCTTGTGGCACTGTTGGCCTTTTCTCTCTCTCTTGCTAACTCCTCTGTCCCATTGCTCTTATGTTTTTTGATGAGCCTCTGTTTTTGCATTCTTGACTGATTTGGTGTGGAAATTTTGCAGTAACCTTGGATTCATGGTTAACTGGTATCCTTGTCTTTGTAATGTAGTAGTGCCTCTTCTTTGTTTTAGTGCCAGTTTTTTGAAAAAGAGGAGCTGCTATTTGTTCCTAGATAGGATTTAGTGATTTCACTGTGAGTGTTGTGAAGATGGGTGGCAGGCGCTGTGTCGATGTGTCTGTGTTACCTTTGCCTGTGTGCCTGTCTTGTGGCACTGTCTGTCCTGATGTGGTTCTGCCCTCTGGAACGCCTATTCCTGCCCCTTTGGAAATTTTGTGGAGTCAGGAAAGGACTTATTTTGGCAGTGGAGTTCCCAAGCTAACCAGGGGGGTTCCTGCTGCAAGAAAAATTGAGAACAGTTTGAAAGTTTTAACAGATTTTTCTTTTTTTTTTTTCTTAACCTTTGTACATTTCTTCAGGTTGTCTTGTGTCTTGTCCATCTACCAACTAAGCTTTTAGCTTTAATCCTAGCCGTAAAGCTTGTTCATTTAGCCCTATCCTTGCCTTTGCCACTGTAGCCTGTCATGGCTGATCTAAAATGACATCTCCAGTGCATCATAGCATCATTTTAAGGAATGGTGCATATGTTATTTGTGTGTTATAATGTTTTTCACTCTAATACATAATTCTTATTCTTAGATTTAGATATCTGATCAAGAGTTTTTAGTTGTTAGTGTACATAAAACTGAACTATTGTGTATTGTGAAATGCTGAGTTTAAAGCCTCCAGCTCCGAGAGTAGCTGAAGTTCTAGTTTTTAGACCTCCCTGACCTAGTGAATAGTGTTTCCTGAAGAAGGAATTTTAGCTGTGGTCGCTACCTGGGATATAGTACTGCCTTGGGCAATTGGGGTATAGTGGGGCCTTGTAAAGGTGGAGGCGGGTAGAAAGCACCCTGAAAATCTCTCTGGTTTGGGTGTAGGCTCTGTCTGGTGAAATCTTGGAGCTGAGCACATCACATTGAAGGCATCATCATCCACAGAGCTAACAACAGAGTGGCAGAGAGGTGGGCCTGTGCTGGGTGCTCTTTCTGGAGGTAAGGAAAAGTCTTTTTTCTGTCTGACTTGTCGCTCTGTTGTTGCTGCCATTGGAACATTTGAGGCTTGGCTACAAGGAGAATTCCTTCTGTGGGGGAAGTAGCTGAATGGATTCTTCAGCATCAGAATCTTCAAAATTGGAGAAGGGAGCCCTGTATGATTTCAGGCTGGTCAGTTATCAGACAGCAGAATCATCAGAAGACATCACCAGGGCTCTTCCCCCCCCTCTTTTCTCTGGGGCTGAGAGGCCCTGTCTAGTGAGATTGAGATCCTCTAATTAAAGAAATTAAATCTTCCAAAAAGAGCAAGAGGGAGAAGAACTGAGGGCCTGGGGGGGGTTTACCAGGCACTGTTTTAGTAGTCTTGGCTGCTTTCTGAAATTTTGGGCCTGGGCCTGGCCTTACTGGGCATGCCTAGGCAGCAGCAGCACTGGGGGCTGGGGTAGAGACATAGAAACATCAAATAAGGATAAGTCAACCACAATCGTGGTAGTGGGGTAAAATTCGAGGCTTAGATCTTTAGGTTGTAGGGTTGCCCCAGTTGTAAGAATAGGTACTTTGAGCGTTTGAGCTTCGTTTCGGTCGAAACCGAGACACTTCTGCTGTTTGTTTTACCGTGGTTTCGCCGTAACCGCGCACCGCGTGTCGGTCTTTATCTTTATGCTTTTGGGGTTGTCGGAGGTCCGGAACCCAGCGGCGCCACGAAATCAGAAAAACCGAAACGAAAAACTAAACCTCTCGACTCTCCGGCGCCTAAAAGCGTTAGTTGGGCACAGGTCAACAGGCTGCAGGCGGGCCATTGGCCTAAACACAAAGGATGTGGGAGTGGGAACAGTGTTGAGGTATTTGGTTCCCCTTTGTTTAACACAGGTTAAACTTTTGTTCTGTTTTTCGCTGAGGTAAGAAAGAGTCCCCCAACGGGTACTTTAGGTTAGAAGTCTTCAAGTAGTAGTATCTCGGTAATCTTCTGATCTGACCGACCGGCACACTTTGGTAAGCGAGCTTCTTCTTCGCGCAGCGGAAAAGAAAAGAGGAAAAAATGGCCGCGGGATTGCTTTATGCCCCAGACCAACACAGAGAGCGAGCCGGTGAGGCGACATCAGCCGGCGAAGCTCGGACGGACTTTGGCCGACTGACTGCACTGACCTGCCTGACGACAGGACAACCCACTTGTTATGACTGCAGATGCATCCATGAAGGACATCCTGCAAATACTGAAGGCACTTACTGAAACAGCAGATTTTTAACAAAGTTATATTTTAATGGATTGCAGAGTGTGTCTTTGTTTGCATAAGAGTGTTCAGAAATTGAAATCACTGTCCAGCTTTGCTTGAAAACAAGAAGCCTGGAAGGTCTGTCAGTGTTTTACAGATGGTTAAGGTTATGTGCTGCAAACAAGCATCATTCGGTAATCTTGGGTTTGATTCTTTCTGTACCCACTTGCATAATATCCGAGTCTGAGAAAAAGTCACTTATCCAGAATGGTGTGTACAGGTGAAGGTAGCACCTAGGCATGAGCTTTTTAATTTACACATTACAATTTTTCCAAACATTTCTCAGAAACGTGATGAGATCTAAGAAATAAATCATTGCCTGTAACATAGATCTGCACACTTCTTCAAGGAAATTACCATGTATAACTTTTTATTATAGTATCCAACAAGTAAAAGTGAATTATATAACTGGGTTTAAAAGTTCTGAATTTATCAATCCTATAAATGGTAAGGTAGTTGGAATTACAGAATAAATTACATGTATTACTGCCTGTATTTGTGTTTTATTTTGCCTTGTTATAATATATCTGCTATCTTTACTGTAATCTGTTTCATGGAGCTTTTACCCCCGGGCCTCCACTGAAAATGGGCTCTCTGAGCCCAGTGGACTTCCCCGGTAATCAAACTGGAAATAAATAGATAAATATATACATAGGTAGGACATCTTGGAATTGCGCCATAAATAGCATTATTACCTTACAGCAAAAGGGTCAACAGTCAGTTCTCCAATGGGGTACTTTGTGTGTGAAGTCCTCATGCCATCTCCCTGTTCAGATGGTTTTCGTATAAATACTCTGTTTTCCTTTCACCTCCTAGACTAGCAGTAGGAAGATAAACAAATATAAACTGCCCAAGGTGTGCATGCATTGTGTGTGAGAGACCACTCTACTTCCATTCGCTGCTTGGCAGGTAAACTCCATGGATAGCAGCAGCTGCTTACAGGGTTATGGATAAGTCAGGTAGGACTTGTAAGCATGGATGGATAAATAGTATCTAATATGCTACTTGCACATATCCAGGACCATATTTAGGACATCAGAAGTGGACATCTAAACCATCCAGTGACAGACCTGATATTTATGGGTATTGCACACATTAATATGTGAGAGGACTATTTTTAGAACTAAAATCAAGTATAGTTCCTTCTGTTTGTAGAGTGGCTAACCCAAAGAATTATGAGGTATTCAGTTAAAACCTTTTTTCAAATCAATTTTGTAGCAGTTCCTGTAACTTTACCTAGAAAGTGGTGTGAGTGTGTGTGCACACATGAATATATACTTGTATGCATATATGTATAGTAAAAATGTTATTATTAAATGTGCTCTTACTGTAAAACCTAGGTTAATGCAGTGTATTTTTAAGTTTACATATGCGCGCGCACACACACACACACACACACACACAATTGTATGAAATCGCAGTATATGTAATTTGTTTGATCTGAGGTGCTAACGTTTTTATGTTCCAAACTGTTTAAGTACGGACTATGTTTTGCAGCAGAGTTACTTGAAGAATATTTGTTCCTTTGGTTACCATGTTTGGTGAACTACCATTTTACAACTATCTGGGGGACATCTTTTTAGAAAGATGCATGGTTTTAATGTAAAAATACAAGACTATGAGTACAAAATGGAAATTTCTGTCTGCACCCTTGTTAAAAGCCTCCTATGAAAAAAAGGCAGCTGTACATGGAAGGTATTAACCTGATATTAAAATAAGTAACCTCGTTAATTCCAACGTTTTATGCACATCTGCAACAATGCAAGCATCGACCCACAGAACTGTACTGGCTGGTAATATTTAATCCACAGTGGGTCGTGTGGCCACCATTTTGAGCAATGAGATTCGCCGGTCTAGCTGCCTCTTCATTACTCACCTTGACTCCTTCACAGATTTTAAGGTCTGTCAGTTTTGCACAGAGATTTAAAACATAACTGTAAACCCTGGATTTGAGTCCACAATTCCCATTCTCGCATTGCTAGGGGCTTTTACAAGTACACATCTCAAAACTATAAAGCAAGCTCAGGTTGATACTTGGTTCAGGCAGCTGCTAGTGTTAACTTTGATATTCTCCCTAGATTGTGTTTGATTCTGGAGTCTTTCTTTTATAAAGTTTTTGAAATCTCAAGCATAGATTGTGCAAAACTATGTTCAGACTTGCAGTGGGCTGCAGGAGTGTGTGCAAGTGTATGTGTGTGTGTGTATAATGCATGTACAAACCTTGAGAGGCAAACAGACAAAGAGATACTAAATACTAAAACCTTAAACCTTTACTCAGGGGCAAAGTTCTAAAACAAATATAAAAGCTATGAATTTAAATAATTTCTATTGCCAACTTCCCTTATAACAGTCCCTGCACTACAGTACTAGAGTCTCAAAGATGCTTAAACTATTAGGTGCATAAGAGAATCCCTAGCATACACAGAGAGGTTATGGGTAACACTCTAAAACTCCTACAGTTAAAGCACAGGCACAGCATAATGTTAGGCCTATTTAAAACTATTATCATAATAGCAACATATTTACTGCAAGCAGTCCTACACATTAAAGCTATGCCACACAAAAAATATTTGTAGTTATCAAGTAACCACTAGCTTCAGTACATTCGTAGCGATTTTAAACTTTTCTAGCTAGCAGTACTAGAAACCTGACTGAGGAGACACAGACATGCAGTATATGATTTTAATGGGTAAAACACAGCAACACGTGATGTCTGTCACTACTTAACAAATAAAAAATATTAAAAATAAATAGATAATAAATAATGCCTTTCGATACAGTGCAACAAAGGATGCAGACAGTAGCATAACCACATATGTTGCTGTTAATACTGTTGTCAATTCACTTTACTACACAGAGCCAATGTCAACTATATGTTAACAAATATGCAGCATACATATTTTTCAGCACAGTACCTGTTGTCATGTCTAAATGATTAATAGAGACACAGTACAACCTTTATAGAAGCAGACAGACATTTTGGATGTTTACCTACTGCATAAGGTGCTGTACTATTCCCCCACCCCAAGGACAGATTGTTTGCAAGTGATGAAGGTGTGCAAACTATCTTAGAGTTGTGGAGGGGTTGCTATGTTGTTGTTAATGGAGTGCTACAAAGAAGGTGAGATGGGGGGTTAGTGTCTGTCCCTTATCAAGAGAATGTCCCCAGAAATATGCTACAGGTATGCTGCACCTGAGTCACTGCAGCAAAGTGGATGTATGAGCAATGGCAGATGTGATCAGTGATTTGTGGCCATAGGCTATAGCCTTTTCAGTGGGTGTGGTGCAGGTAGCATGGAAAAATCGCAGAGCACAAAGAAAGTATGTTTGGGCTGAGGAAAAGCGTCAAGTCTGATCTCTACAGAGTAACAGGACACAGATCCTAGGGTTTTCCAAGGACTAATTTTAATGGTATTACAAGTTTACTAGATGCTTTTTACAGCAAGTGCATAGTTAAAAATGCTGCATCAAGCTGGAGTCCCTTAGTTCAGCAAGCTGCTAGAGTTAGTAACCTTGCTATTCTACCCTGATTGTGTTTGCTTCTGGAATCCCAAGTACATATCATGTTAGACTGTGTCTACATTTGTGGTGGACTGAGGAGTACAATTTATGTACAAACTTATAGAATGACATTAAAACTTTACATTTTCACTCTGTGTCAAAGTTATAAATAGACAATAAGGCTATGAATTTAAACCATCTCTGTTGCCAGTTTCCTTTATAACAACAAACCCTACACTACAATGCCACAGTGGTGAAGATACTTAAAGTATGTCATGTGTAAGGAAATCTCTAGCAAAAGACTACAGAGAATCACAGACCATAGGAAATGTATGTCTGTTTAAAAGATTCTAACAACAAACCATAATTACAACCAGTCTTAAACACTCACTAAGGTTATGCTGCATGAAAACATTTTAACAGTTATCAAGTAACCGCTAACCTCAATACATTAATACATTGCAAACATGCACTAACAGATTCAAATATATAAAACAGCAGCACAGTATGTCTCCCTAAACTGCACTATATAATTTTTTTAATGTAATTTTTTATTTGTATTAGTTGAGCTGTATAAGCACAGATGCTGCAGTTAATTCACTTTACAACTCAGAGCTGTTAATTGTGTAACAACTATGCAAATACATACTTTTCACCGTAGACACTGTTATTAAAACCATGGTTAACAATTAATCAACAGAACAAAAACAAAGCGTTTGTAGCAACAGACACAAACTTTGTGTATCACTACCTAGCATCTGAGAAGCTGTGTCTTTTCCCAAAGGCCATATTGTTTCCAAATGACACCAGTGTGCGAACTACAACCTCAGAGAGTGGGGGAGGGGTTGCTATATTGTTGCAAGTGGAGTGCTACAGAGGAGTTATAACAGGGGTGGTATCTTCCTATGCAATCCAATAGAAAGAGATGCCCCTATTAATTCTACTACTATGTTAGAACTGAGAGGCTACAGAAAATAAATAGTTTTGTTAGCTTTAGCCTTGGTTACTAGCCATAGGCTCTAGCCTTCTGCGTGGGACTAGTGCAGGGAGTGTGGACGATCAGTATGCAGAAGGTATAATAAGGCTGATGGAAAGCAGGAGACAGGTTTACATGTGATCTGTACTGAGGAACAGCACACAGCTCCTTGAGTTAGTTAAGGACTACTTTTAATGGTAATGCAAGTTTACTGGTAGTACCTAGCTCAAAACTTTGCAGCAAGCTGTCTGGTGCCCTTATTTCTTTCAAACAACTGCTAGACTTACTTTGATAGTCTCCGCAATTGTGTTTGCTTCTGGAATCCCCTTTCTTTAAAGTTCTGGGAGCGTCAATCACAGATAGTCTGAGAGTGTGTCTATGCTTGGGGGGGTGGGGGTTCATAGGTTCACAGGTTCATACTAGGCTATCTGCCCAAGGGCATTTATAAGCCTAGCCCATAGTTATTTGGCTTTCGCCACCCCTTTAGTTTGAATAAAACTATGCCTATTATTTTGCTGTGCCTCTGTCAAGCAGTGACACTGAAGTAATCCCTGGGGTATATCTGCGATCCCCCATCCATTGGTCAAGATTCCTCTTGAACAAGGCCAGCGAGGTGCTCTGCCTCACATGTACCGGGATTTTGTTCCACAGCATAGGGAGTCTCTGGGTGATGAATCTGTCCCTCCAGCACGTTCTATTAATAACCGTGTCAAGGTTTAAGTCTCCGCCCTTGTGGTTCTGAGGGATCTAGATTTTTGAGGTGAAGCATATTCATCAAATCAGGGTTTGACATGGCCTTATATGTCAGGCACAGGTCACCTCTGAGCAAGCGGTATGAGACTGAATAGAGCTGGAGTTCTTTCAGTCGGGCAGCATAAGACATATTTTTGAGACCCTTTATCCTTTTGGTGAGGAACTTTTGGGGCCTTTCCAGCTGCTGCAGGTGTCGGGTCAGATACATTCGAATGGGGCATTGTACTCAATCATAGGTCTAATGAGTGATGAGTACAGGGGACGATGACCTCCCTTGATCTAGATGTGAATCCCTTCATGATCAGGTGGGCAATGTAGAAGGTTTTCCTAACTACTTTAGCAACATGAGTGTCAAACGAAAGGCTGCTGTCAACCTGGGTCCCCAGATCCCTGATGACTTCTTCTGTGCTCAGTGGATTGCCACCTATATGGTAGCTAGGGGTAACCTTGTTTTTCCCGAAGGGTATGACTATGCATTTCTTGGCATTTAACTTTAGGCCATGGCTCTGGCACCAGTTATCCGTTTCTGTGAGGCCCTTCTGAAGGATATCTGTGTCAGATGTGTTTTCGACTATGGTGCCCAGTTTGCAGTCATCTGCAAACTTTGTCAGCCATAACCCTCCTGTGTTTGCTTGTACTTCAGAAAAGTAGATGCCGAACAAGAGTGGACCCAGGACTGAGCCCTGTGGGACACCACTTGTGACAGGCTTTGAGTCTGACATGGCTCCAGCAACTCTGACCCTGTGGGTTCTGTCACTTAGCCAGTTTGCAACCCATCTTGTGATGTATGGGTTTACATTCAAGCTGATGAGTTTTTCGATGATACCTGAGTGGGGTATTGTGTCGAAGACCTTTGCCAGGTCAAGGTAGGCTGTATGGACTGCCTTTCCCTCATCAATGGCCTTGGTGACTGTCTCGAAAAAGTCAACCAAGTTTAAAAGGCATGATCTGCCTTTGACAAAGCCAAACTGGGTTGGATCCAAAGTCTGCAAGTTCCCTATGTCTTTATTTATGAATTCCATTATGATCCTCTCCATGGCTTTGCAGATAAGGCTTGTCAAGCTAATGGGACGGTAATTTCCAGGGTCGGTGGAGGCACCGCCCTTGTGAAGTGGGACCACAGTCGCCGTGTGCCACTCCTTGGCTACGTATCCTGAGGTGAGGCTAAGATTAAACAGCTGTCCTAACTGCGGGTTTAATTCCTCATTGAGTTCATGGAGCACACAGCCGGGGACACCATCCGGTCCCATGGATGCTGTGTTTTTTGCTTTGGAGAGAGCAGTTCTCACCTGGGCGTTGGAGATGTTTGGGGGGGCTACAATCCTCTGGTATAGATATCTCTCCTTTTGGGGGGGGGGAGAAGTTTGCACTGAACCTGTCAGCCAGTATGTTGGCAATGTGTGTAGGTTCAGTAATCTTCACATCATTTTGAACTAATTCTGAGCATATCTGGGAGTTTCCTCCTAGGTTTCTAACATAGCTAAAGAAGGCCTTATGATTGTCTTTTGAGTCCTTGGTGATTTTTCTCTCAAAATTTGCCTTGGATGATTTTATGAGAGCTCTTAGTTTTTACTTATAATGATCAAAGGTGTCTTACCTTTCAAGGATTTTGCTCTATCTTGTAGTAGCTTCCTCCTTTTGTTGTAGAGCTTGTTTATGGCTGGGGTCCACCAGACTGGATGCTTGCCTTTGGTACAAAGAGTCTTAGTTTTGTTTGGGATTGCCTGATCCATGCAGTCCTGTAGGTGCTGGTAGAAGGCATTTGTAAGTGATTCAGCGGTTTGACTAATGTTTACCACTGGCTCAGGGGCCTTAAAGGAGACCACACTAGTTTTTAGAAGTGTGAAGTCGGCTTTGAGAAGTTTTTCACTGTGGTCTTTTTATTTCAGGTGGGGTGGGATGAGGACCTCCAGCGAGATTAGTTTATGATCTGATCTCACCAGTGAGGGGTATACTTCGGTGTTGAACATTGTGATCCCATGTTCATGATGATGAGATCAAGTATGTTTTCTCCTCTTGTGGGGATGGTGACTAGTTGTTCCATGGCATTTGAGTTTATGAACTCCAGGAACCTTTGGGCTAGAGTGTTTGGGCTTGAGTAGTGTTCCCAGTCTATATTAGGGTAGTTGAAGTCACCTAGTATGATGGTGTTTGGAGATACATTTATCCCTCCATTGTTTTCAGGAAGGCCATGTGAGGTTCCTGAGTTTGAGAGGGTGGCCTGTAACATGCTACAAATTGCAGAGCAGTCTTGCCTATGGTTAATTGCACCTGGATGGTCTCCGATGCATCGTGCGTTGCCACCAACCTTGAGGTGTGGGTGTCCTTTATGAATATGGACACCCCTCCTTTCTTGGTGTTGTCCGGATTTTGGGGCGGAACGCATGATATGAGGTGAAACCTGCTAGTGCTGGGGTGCTCTCAGGAGCCTTGAACCAGGTTTCTGTCACAGCACAGACATCGATGTTCTCCATACTGAGAAGGGCCTTGAGTGCGTGCATCTTGAGATTGAGACTTCTGGCATTGAGCAGCATTACCCTTAGTTTTTACTTTTTGTGTTCTTAGGGTGGTAGGTTTAGAATTTGAGTCTTGCCTAAAAAGGCACTATGGGGTGGCAAGAGCCTTTGCCAATATCCGGAAGCCTAGGGGTGACAGGTGCAAGCCGTCCCTTGAAGCAGCGTGGCTTGTCCAGCATGTCATCCCAGGCAGACAGACATTGGATCCCCTTTGAATGACACCAGAATTTAAGCCAATTATTAAAGCTGATCATCTTATCACTGTATTGTGGCATCAATCTAGGTGAAGGTAGGATACTGCTCAAGGTCAGGGTCATACCTGCCTGGGCTACATAATCAGAGAGCTCCTCAATGTCTCTTTTCATGTAGTCCAAGGAGGTACATCTCAGGTCGTTGACACCAGTGTGGACAATGACTGAGTCGTACTTGTACCTGCTGTTGAGAGACCTGAGTGCTTGTGTTATGTGGCGGATTCTAGTGCCCGACAGGCAGCTTACTGTGACCTTCTCCTTACTCAGTCTGGTGAGCGGGACGTCAGTGTGTCTGACTATGGAGTCACCTATGACAAGTATGTTTGGTGTTGTATTTGGCCTTAAGGGCAGTGACTGCTTTGCACACTGATTTTGTTGTTTATGTGTTGTTTGTGTGGTGTATTGAGTTTGCAGTTGCTTGGGTGTCTGCTTTGGAGGCCTCTGCTGTTTAGGTAAATTTTACTCAGAGCCTCTGAGTATGTCTTAGTGTGTTTATGTGTTTGATTCAGTGGTGTGGTTGAGTTATGTGAGACTGGTATTGTGGTGTGTGTAGTTGCCTTCTCCTCCTGCCTGGTCTTGCCAGTCCTGAGTTGAGAGAGCTCAGCCTCCAGTCTGGCTAAATAGCTGCATCTCTCACAAGTGTTAGTGTTACGTGGGAGGAGGAGAGGGTTGTCCGTGTACATGAGGCAATTGTAACATTGTCTCAGAATTCCCAGATTCACCAACTGGGCAGGAGAGGACGCCAGCATCTGACCCTTCGACATGCTAGAAAGAATTATGAGTTGGTATGAGACAGAAAAGTAGTGGGCTTAGCAGGGAAGTGGGCACTCCTGGGGGGTTTTGCTAGTGAGAGATTTGTATAATATAGGAGTGCCTGACCTGAAAAGAGAATGCTTACAAGACAAGGGATATGCTTATAAGACAAGTGCTGAGCTTTTTGAGAAGAAAAAGCTATTTGGAACAAGTGCTGCACTTGTTAGTGTAGGTGTAAACTGTTTAGGTTCCTAACAGAGCAGTTCTAAGGGAAAAATTGAAGAACAGACTTTCTGGAGCCAGAAAGAGTTTAACCTTGTTTAACCGGCGCTGCCCGATGCTGCTCTAGTGGCAACTCCGCGCTAAAGCACGTTATAGCGTGCTTGATAGCAGGGGCTGGAAAGAAGCAGGAATAGACCCAAAAGGGAAAATAAAACTACAGTTTCAAGTCAGTAACCACCTCTACGGGGGGCAGGGAAGCTGCTCAATGTTAGTCACTGCCACTGATCAACAGAGAGACCCTCCTTCAGCCCAAGCAAAAATGGCCTCACAGAAACTCCCTTCTTCTCTCAGCGTTTTTTCCTCTTGGAGGGTGCTTTACCAACAGCCAACAAGCCTGAAAAGATGCCCAAACCACGAGGCAACTAGGTTTTAAGAGAGGAAGATGAAGGAGTTATGGAAATGACCCCTAGTGGCCAATAAAACTACAGTTTCAAGTCAGTAACCACCTCTACGGGGGGCAGGGAAGCTGCTCAATGTTAGTCACTGCCACTGATCAACAGAGAGACCCTCCTCCAGCCCAAGCAAAAATGGCCTCACAGAAACTTTCAAACAGTTCAGGAACAGCAAGCCTGTAACTGAACTTTTTTAACTCTCAGAAAAGTGGGAAACAAGCAAGATTTTTTTTTTTTTGTTTTTTACAGAGATAGCAGAGGTTCACAAGTAATATCAAGTTATAACAGTGCAGTAAATGACCCCACATGAGTGCTAGGTCAAGGACAGAAAATATGCAAGTTTTAAGAAAAAAACGATTTAAAATGAAGTGCAAACAGGAAATTCAGCAAACAGCTTTTGGTTGTGCTCTAAATACAGCTACTAATACAGAAATCAAGTTTAACAAGCCAGAAAATGCTCAAGCTAGGCAGCTATGCAGAAAAACTTAGCAAATAAACAGAGAAAAAATACTTAAAATCTCAAAAGTGGCTCCCTTCTTCTCTCAGCGTTTTTCCTCTTGGAGGGTGCTTCACCAACAGCCAACAAGCCTGAAAAGACGCCCAAACCATGAGTCAACTGGGTTTTAAGAGAGGAAGATGAAGGAGTTATGGAAATGACCCCTAGTGGCCAATAAAACAACAGTTTCAAGTCAGTAACCACCTCTACGGGGGCAGGGAAGCTGCTCAATGTTAGTCACTGCCACTGATCAACAGAGAGACCCTCCTTCAGCCCAAGCAAAAATGGCCTCACAGAAACTTTCAAACAGTTCAGGAACAGCAAGCCTGTAACTGAACTTTTTTAACTCTCAGAAAAGTGGGAAACAAGCAAGATTTTTTTTTTTGTTTTTTACAGAGATAGCAGAGGTTCACAAGTAATATCAAGTTATAACAGTGCAGTAAATGACCCCACACGAGTGCTAGGTCAAGGACAGAAAATATGCAAGTTTTAAGAAAAACGATTTAAAATTAAGTGCAAACAGGAAATTCAGCAAACAGCTTTTGGTTGTGCTCTAAATACAGCTACTAATACAGAAATCAAGTTTAACAAGCCAGAAAATGCTCAAGCTAGGCAGCTATGCAGAAAAACTTGGCAAATAAACAGAGAAAAAAATACTTAAAATCTCAAAAGTGGCTCCCTTCTTCTCTCAGCGTTTTTCCTCTTGGAGGGTGCTTCACCAACAGCCAACAAGCCTGAAAAGACGCCCAAACCACGAGGCAACTAGGTTTTAAGAGAGGAAGATGAAGGAGTTATGGAAATGACCCCTAGTGGCCAATAAAACTACAGTTTCAAGTCAGTAACCACCTCTACGGGGGGCAGGGAAGCTGCTCAATGTTAGTCACTGCCACTAATCAACAGAGAGACCCTCCTTCAGCCCAAGCAAAAATGGCCTCACAGAAACTTTCAAACAGTTCAGGAACAGCCTGTAACTGAACTTTTTTAACTCTCAGAAAAGTGGGAAAAAAGCAAGATTTTTTTTTTTTGTTTTTTACAAAGATAGCAGAGGTTCACAAGTAATATCAAGTTATAACAGTGCAGTAAATGACCCCACACAAGAGTGCTAGGTCAAGGACAGAAAATATGCAAGTTTTAAGAAAAAAACGATTTAAAATTAAGTGCAAACAGGAAATTCAGCAAACAGCTTTTGGTTGTGCTCTAAATACAGCTACTAATACAGAAATCAAGTTTAACAAGCCAGAAAATGCTCAAGCTATGATAGAGAGAAACACTAAAACTTTTAAGAACATAAAACTTAGGTGATCACAGGGACCATAATATGCCTACTCATATACACCTTTAAGTAGACAAACTTAAATGTTCTTGCCACCCTTTTTAAACACTTAATAGTGCTCACCTCCCAAATCAGCCAGGTCCCTACATGATACACCTGGCGTAAAGGTTAGTCTGGTCAGAGTTCTAAAACAACTATAAAGCTATGAAATTAGTCTCTGCTGCCAATTTCCCTTATAACAACTACTGTCCTACAAAGCCAAAGTCCTGAAGACATTTGACGTATTCTGCAAATAAGGAAATTCCCCAGCAAGTATAGAAAGGTTAAGGTGACCATCCTAAAACTCCAGCAGCATACAACACAGACTTGTGGTGGAAATTATTATGTCTCTTAAAAGTATTCACATGTTTCTAGCTGCAGGACATAATTACTACAACCAGGACTAAACACTAAGGTTATGGTGCACAAAACTGTTTGCATAATTATCAAGTAACAACTAACCTCACAGGTTCACAGATTAGTACTAGGCTAACTGCCCTTGTGGGCCATTTTAAGCCTAGCCAAATACCCCACATGAGAATCAAACCTTGCACCTGGTGTCTTTAAGGTAAGCACCTTAATCATTATGCCAACCTCCCACCCATAATAACACCAATCTTAAGTATTTCTAGCTATAAATACTGAAAAACTAGTGCAGCAGAAACAAATATGCATCAATATATTCAGATATGTAAAACACAGCATGCCATGGAGGAAGTATTTTTGGTGCTGAATAAGGCCAAATATGCGTCCTCCATGGGGTCTGATAATATACCTGGAAGTTTAATATCTAGTGTCAAGCATGCCCCTGGCATGAACTGTTTAACCTAAGCATAGCTACAAGTTTTGTCCCTGATGAGTGGATCAATGTGGCTGTGATGTCACTACCACCACCCCTGAGAATAATAGATCTATCAGCCTGACCAACCTCATTTGCAAGGCCATGGAATGTATTAGACCTGTTCTCAAAAACTATATCAAAAACATTGTTAGACTTGATCCCCAACAGTCTGGCTTTGTCAAAGGGACATCCTGCCTGTTTAATATGATTACCTTTGAGAGGTCACACAGGCAGATGACAGCGGGCATGCAGTGCACACTGCATCTTTAGTCTTGGCCAAGGCATTCAACATCAAATCCAAATGCTGGCATCATACGAAAGCTAAATTAATTAAAAAATAAATCCACATTTGGTAAGATGAATAGCAAATTGGTTAAACGACAAAACCCATACAGTACGAGCTGCAGACGCCTAATCAGAAAATATAAAGGTGAGCAGTGGTGTCCCTTAAAGTTTGGTGCCCCCTTCCTTTTCGCATTGCTTTTCTGGTCTTCAGGCAGATGATTGCAAACTAGAAGTTATTGCTAAGTCCTCTCTGATACCTGAACCTAAAGCAAGAACTCTCCCTCGTAAACTCTTTGTGTACCGAAAATGGACTAAAATTAAATGCTAAAATAATTGCAGAATCAACGCAGTTAGTAGACAAGCCCTTCCCTTGGCATACTATATTGCAAATACACCACTACAAAATGAAAACATAATTAGGAACCTTGGAACTTGAGTTGACAACTCCCAATCTTTTGATCACTCTGTGACAACAGTAATCAGGAAATCCTTCTACTTAGCACAACTAATCACTAAGGCAGTATCCAGATTTAAGGATGTCATCATTTCTTTATATTCAGCATTAATTAGGCCAGGTGTTACTCCCTTTTGGGATGTACCTAACTAGACATACCACACAACCAGAAAGGCAACAGAGTTTCCACACCAAGATGATCACAAACCTAAAAACCCTGAGCTACCAGGGCGGGCTGGAAGCACTGACCCTTTATTCAGCATCTTACAGACGTCTGCAGGGAGACCTATGCCTAGCCTACTGGGCCACTGGAGTCCTAGCTGTACTTGATCCCCTGAACCACAGCAAGTCTAATATTTCCACTAACTATAGAAAAAGATACCTAAATCTTCACCCCAGAGACAGGTTTATCACACTGCACCTCCCCCTCCTCTAAAACAGACTTCCCCTTCAGCTTAATCTGTGGGATTCACTAACATCCTTGAAATGAAACCTGGATGATTGGATGGGTCCCCACAAATTTCCACAAGGATTGACTGGATTATCACTCCTTCTGAATGGGAGTAAAGCCTGAGGGTGGTTACTGGCAAGGCATATATTGGTCCTAAGGCAAAATTGCCTTGAAATATCTGTGACTCAATGAACAACACACCATGTCTGCCTAAACTGTATTCTGTCACTAGCTTTTAACAAAAATTAGAATAAAAACAAAAGTAAAAAAAGACTTTTCTGTGTAATAGGATCAGGTATACAGAAACCATAACACCTGAGCAACATCCATCCATCACCCCTTTTTCCCATTTTTGCACATGGAGTCATGGTGTCACTTAAACACTGACAATCATCTAGAACAAATGTTCACACCACAGGATGGCTAGACCATCAGTGGTTGTTGTCCCATATCACACATACACCTATGGCCAATTTAAAGAGTCCAATCAACCTACTGCATGCCTTTGGAATATGGGAGTAAAACGGAGCTCCTGGAGAAAACTTACGCACACACAGGGAGGACATGCAGACTCCACACAGAAGGCACCCCAGCCAAGAATCCAAACAGGGAACCTCTTCCTGTGAAGTGGCAATGCTATCCTCTGCATTACTGTGCCACCTCCTAATACCAGAACACCAGAAACATTGATGTTAATTCACTTTATAATATAAAACTGTTGTTAAATCCTTAAGTTATCTATATGTAACAAATACACAACCACACTTTTCAGCACAATAACTGTTATCAATTCAATGTTTAACAATTAATCATTATAAACACAGTACATTCTTTTCAATGGCAAACAGGAACATTTTGAATGCCTACCTACTATTCCTAAAGATATGTACTGTTCCCCCAAGGCCAGGTTGTTTGAAAATGGTGCCTGTGTGTGACTTACTACCTAAAAAATAAAAAGGCCCAGTAGTCCTTAAAGGTCCAAACTACACCCCAACAAGCAAACAGAATAGATAAAAGCAGCAGGACCACCACGGCTAAAAGCATGAACCTTTTAATGATAAGTATAAGCGCTTTTGCATTCACAAACAAATGCTCCGTCAGACTTAAAAACAATGAACTCAGCTCACAATATATCAAGGTGAACAATTAATCACATGTCAGAACATCCAATAAAGGCTTTCAAGTTATCAAACAATTAGAATATTAGTTTACATCCTTTAAGGGCTGGTTTTAATGATACAGAGCAATTCAAACCTGGATAATAATCTGCCTGTAATTTCAGAATCCGTAGTAACTAAGCCTTCTCAGTGAAATTTGTTAAATCACCTCCCCTGTCATTCCAAAATAGACATTGTAACACCCTAAAGGAAAAAGTATGGCCCCTATACTCCACAATATGCCTAGCTAGGGCATTTTTATATCACATTTCTTTATATCATAGAGGTGTCTCATGGGTCTATATTACATATTCGAAGTCTTATAACTTCAAACACGTAATCTTCGAAACATTATGATCGAAGTTACAAAACTTTGACTATGGATAAAAAAAAAAACAATGGAAAACAAAATAAACTGTTTTAAGCAGGGCTGCAAGCCCCCCTGCACCCCCCCGCTACTTAAATATACCAACTCAGAGATCGCACCCCATTGAACAAAATGAAAACCTCCGCTTATGGAGATTTCCATTGAAACACGAAAGCGTTTATCTTTCATCATTAAAAGGTTCATGCGTTTAGCCGTAGTGGTCCTGCTGCTTTTATCTATTCTGTGATTTACTACCTCAGAGAATAGAGGGGTTGCTATGTTGTTTTAAGTGGAGTGCAAAAGAGAAGGTGAGACTGTTGTGGGGTGTCTTCTTATGATGTCCCAGGAAATATGCTATTAATGTGCTGCAGCTGAGACACTACATTAAAGTGCCTTTATGAGCAATGATAGATGTGATCTGTGATTTGTGGTCATAGGCTATAGCCTTTTCAGTAGGTCTAGTGCAGGTAGCATGGAAAATCTAGGGGGTGGACAAAAAGTATGCTCAGGCTAAAGGAAGGCAGAAAAAGCCTCAAGTCTGATCTGTATTAAAGAACAGCATGCAGCTTCTAAGGGCTTTTACTTCAGGTACATACCTCAAAACGTTGCATCATGCTGAGGTCTGTAGTTAGTTCAAACAGCTGCTGGAGTTATATTTGATATTCTTCCTGGTTGTGTTTGCTTCTTTAAAGTTTTGGAAGTCCTAAGCACAGATTGTGTGAAACTGAGTCCGTGCTTGTGGGTGGCTTGGAGGTGTCATTTATGTACAAGTCCTACTAGTTAAGAGGCTGTGCTGTTTCCATAAGGCCAGATTGTTGTTTTCCCAAATCCACTCAATTCAATCCAATAGCACTGTTATCAATGCTCACTCAGCCTATGATGATCTTTTTACAGCCTTTTCCGTCATAAAATGATTGTTTAGGGCTGTCAGTCCTAATAAATATTATGATTGTTTGTAAAATAATGTGAGATAACATTGAATTTCTAATACCTTTTAAACTGAAATGGTGTTTTTTCTAAAGAATATGTAAATGCAGATAAACAGATGTTACAGTTCTTTTTAAAATAAGCTATAGTATGATGAATGCAGTCTAGCATAGACGTAAGCTATGCTGTCTGACATATGGGATGACATGTTTCATAAGGGCCAAGTAGTAAGAAAGCTTTGTACCCATGGCACATCATTATGAAAGAGTAGATAATATGTAACTGTTAATAAAAATGAGTCAATTAACAAGAAGGAGTCATGCATCCATGCTAAAGCTGATTGTGCAGGAGATGGATATAATACCCCGGGCATTCAGTGATTAAGCCTTGCTGGTACATACTGTAAAGAATCCACTGTAAAAAAATTGCAGTTACTACCCCACTCAAGCTAATCAGACCTCTCCATCACTGCTGTTTCCAGACTCTGGAATGAAACTGACATAAGCTTCTTTTTCCCCCCTGTGGCCCTTGTATCAGTCCTCCTGAGGGACCTGAGTAGGCTCCCAGAGCAAGCTCACCAAGCCTCCCTGCTTATATCCTGGATCCATAGGGCCCAAACAGCATGCCAGTTTCTACATGATTTAAGGCTGAGACTATCTCTTCCCCAGGATGATATTCTAAGTCCATTCATTCCACAGGTCAGACCCACTGGACAGCCTTACTACGAGATGCAAGAGTTTGATGGTAAGAAGCAGGACAGTTGGCAGTGAGGAAGACCTAATCCCGTCCCTCTAGAGTGTCTAACCTCAATCAACTACTGAGTTCTACAGCTGTTCAATCTCTGGAAGAACATGTTCACCTCTACAAACATGTTGTCCAGGGCTGCAATGAGTAATACACTGCTTGGCAGTAGTTGTTCAGTAGGTCTACTCTATATTATTGTATTACCCAGAGCTTCAATTAGGCTACAGCAAACAGGTAGATAACAGACATCTCCCTCCCACCAGGATGGGTGAGCTAACAGCAGCAGCATCACACAGTCCTTGTACCCCCCCACCCAGCACCCAAGCCACCAGTTAAAACTGGGTTACCTGGTTAAAGTTCAGTCCTCTGCTGAAATAGTTATTATTTAACAGTAAAGCTGTTGTTTTGAAGTTTAGATTATTTATTAAAGCACTTGAACTATTTATGGCACTGAAAATTTATTCTAAGCTGAACACCTTTATTTGGGTTTTAAGCATTAAGAAATTAAAGAATTTCAGCATCTATGTTGACTGTGGAGGATGAAACAAAAGAATGTGGGAATTATATGTGTACTGGTTGTGTCTGATTAAAAAAAAAGACATATACTAGCAGAAATACTGTAAAAGACCAGATCATTTCTTTATTGCACTGGAGATTATGAATGAAGGCAATAATTTTCTTTGTGTCTGTAACACTGAAAAAATATGGTTTAATAAAAAGTCTCCTGACTCCAGGGAAACCCAGAGAAATGACATATGTTCAGCTGGTAAGCTTATTACAAAATAATTTTAATCCTAAACCCAGTGATTGGCCTCTGGCATCATAAGCCTAGTGCACCACTGCATAGACAGCATATTTGTGTGAATACTAGTGAATCCTTCTGAGGTTCCCATTATAACAATTTCGGAACTTTCCTTAGTAACAAAAAAGGTACACACAACTGTGGAAATTGCACTCAATGTAAATACATACGGACTGGGGACATGTTATATTTAAAATGCAGAAACAAGTATATAACTACTAGAGGGTATGCAAATTGTAATACCACAGGTGTGGTATATATTGTTTTGTATGGGGCTTGTGACTCCTTCTATGTGGTTAATACGGAAAGGAGGTTAAAACAAAGAATGTATGAACACCTTTATGATTTAGGCAAAAAAAGAAGTAAGTAGCGTCACCAAAGGCAGAGCACATCAAAATATAAAACTCCAAAAACAAATGGTTCTGCCACCAATTCCACTTAAAAACACTTGAAACTTGAAAACTTTAATAAAATATACGATGATAACATAAAATACAATAAACACACTGGCTCATAAACAGGATAAGCGCTTTCGGTATAATACCTTTTTCAAATCCTAAATGTTTGCCAGTGAAACTTCCTCTTAAATACCTTCATTTCCCAGTGTTCACTCACTTAGATGCATTTAGTAACCATAGCAGGATACACACCCTTCTAATTATGACACTGTGAGTGCTGAAGAGCTTTCCCTTTTAGAGTAGGTTTTAAAGGGACAAATGCATTCAGACCTGGTGACTGATCTGATTACAAATTCATTATCCACTTCATCTCTTCAATTTCTGTTTGGTTTACTAAATCCCCACCTCTTGGTGTTTCATGAAGCCTAGTTAGTGCCATGAACTTGAAATAATGACTGCCATTTATACTAATATGCATATAAAGAGCATTGCTGGTAACTTTTTTTCTTATGTCAAATAAGTGTTTTAGGACACGTTCCTTGAGCATTTGATTAGTTTTCCCTATGTAGTATGGGTTGCAGTGACTGCAGGTTGCCACATAAATAATGTTCTTACTCCGACAGTTTGCAAATCCTTCAAACTTATAGTTCCTTTTAGTCAGGGGATGTGTAAAAGTATTTGAGATGTTTATAAAAGTATTTGAGATGTTTATATGAGAGCATGCCTTGCAACTTCCACATCTGAATCTACCAACTCTCCTGTTCATCGGAAAACTCCTGTCTTCAGAAATAGCTTCAGTTTCTGTTTTATAACATAATTGTCTTTTTAAGTGTTTCCTGTTCTTAAAAGAAAAGCTGGGTTAATCTCTAACAATTTCCCTAATTTTGTTGTCAGATGTTAGCACTGGCCAAAATTTTCAAGTGTTTTTATCAGCGTTTATGTTATTTGTGGATGTGTGTTCCTTTTGCTGTGTTTGACATTAAATTACTTGTGTGTTGGAACTGCTGGTCTCCGGTGCCTAATTTTGGATTACTAGTTACGTTTTGGGCACTTTCACCACATCTTTGCTGTTTAATAGTTTTGGTTTTGTGGTTATGGATTCACCAGCTGGCTGCAATGCTTCTATTAATGAAAACGGACCTAAAGGGACAGAACTGGGTGAGCTGTGTAAACTCACTGGTCACCTGACACAACTGCTGGGGCTTTTGATGCCCATTAGCCAATCCATGGCTTTTCTAGCAGCAGGAGTTTCTCTACCTGGTAACCAGGAAGGATTACAATGTTCAGCTTTGAAGGAAGGAATGGAGGGCAGAAATGCTACTACAAGGACTGTAAATTTGAACTCACAAACTTTTCAACAACCGCAATCAAGCCTGGATGGCTTTCCCAGTATTACATTAACCTCTAACCACAAGGAGGGTCTTTCACAAGTGAACACACATCCAAACCATGGACTGAGTGAAAGAGAAACACGTTCCAACAGTTCAAACCAACAAGGTACTAAAAGACATTTTAGAGACATTTTAAACTTTAAAATTGATTTTAGTGCACAAAAGCAAGTTGCTACTAACAATGATACTTATGCTACTATGCTTTCTAAACTTGATCATTTATTGTACAAATATAAAGCCTGGGAAACTGACAATGCTTATCTTAAACACCGCCTACATTTAAAAATTGTTCCTAAAGGTTTAAGAGTATGCAAGTATCCTACTAATGTAAAAGAAGGTTCTCAGTTTCACCAGGACCTCATTATGGCTTTTGATAGATGGGGGGGATAATGAGAGCCGTTATCAAAAATAATGAGCTAAAAATGGAAAATGTTTTTAATCAGCTTGAGAGTGTTAACAGTATTGTTAGTGATTTACTGTTCAATATAGACACTGAAAAGGCAAAGTATTTTGATATTTTGAATGGTATTGAGTTAAAATGCAAGAAATACAGGATAGAAAACTTATGAAAATTGAGAGACACACTAATGAATATGCTAGCATGACAAATTACCCTAAAGCAAAGCCCTTTAGGGTAAACAGTAACTTATATGGGGGTGAAAACAATAGAAGATGGGCTTATACAGAGAATATTAATTAGGATGACCAAGAAAATTTAAACTTACAAGACCCCTCAGAATTTCCACCTCCGAGGAGGTCCAAGAGGTTTTGACAGAAGAGTTCTGTGAACTACAGGTATGGGAACCAAGTACAGAAAGGTTGGGGACCACAGGAATGAACGTATCAGAGATAGATTCTCAAGATTAAATTACACAAGATGGTTGCTTATTTAGCTACAATGGTTTTAACATATTTAACTACACCAGCACTGTCATCACCAAAGGGCATTTTAATTTATTTTTGAAAGGATTCACTTTTATACCCAGGGTAAAAACCAATTTGGTGAATTTATTAGTTGATTTTAAATTCTTTATTAGACAAAAAAAAATCTAGAATTATTTTTTAATGGACAGGAGAAAAAGAATATTCACAATAAAGAAAAGCACTTTCAACCCCCCACTGCACCCCCCAGCTTAGAAATTTTGAACTGGTGCTGGAAAAAGAATTAAGGAAAATGTGGAAATATAATAGAGTGACCCCAAATGTAACTACTGAGGAAAAGAATATTCTATATGATTTTAAGGAAAACAAAAACCTTAGAACCATGAAACCAGACAAGGGTGGAGGGGTTGTTTTAATGGATCATATCAGCTATGAAAGCAAAATGTTTGACTTGCTCAATGACAAAGAGACATGCGCTAGAGTTTTCTTGAATGAAGTCAACATTTCCTATAAAACGATTTCTATGTGTCTAAATGATCTAGTGATAGAGGGGCTCATAGACATTGAGACTTATAACTTTTTAAATGTCGACAAGCCCAGCGTACCCTCTATCTTTGGCATACCCAAGGTCCATAAAAGTATTACTGTCCCACCGCTTAGGCCTATTCTCTCTGCGGAAGGATCAGTAACTGCACCTTTGGCAAAATATATAGATTATAATCTAGAAAACACAGTTTTCAAAAATGAGAATATTCTCAAGGATTCATGGGATTTTTTAAGACGCATAAGCAAAAGACAACAATCCCACACAAGTGCTTTCATTACACTTGATGTAGTGGATTTGTTCACATGTATTCCACATGATGTGGGGCTTGCTTGGTTTGAGGAATTCATGGCCGATTGTGGGGATATTCCCTTTGGTGTATTTCGCACCTGTCTAATTTTAATGGACCTAGTCCATAAGAACAATTTTATTTTCTTTCAGGGAGAATACTATAAACAATTGAAGGGTGTGGCAATGGGGGCACACTGTGCCCCTACCTATGCCAATATTATTCTCCTATATTGGGAAAACAAATATGTGTTCACATCTGAATTTAAGCAATATTGCAACCTGTATGGGCGCTTTTTAGATGACATCTGTATTTTCTGGACTGGTACTGATAAGTATTTTTTCAAATTCCTTGAATACACTTCTAAGACTACTAAGTTCCTAAAATTTACATATCAGCTTAACAATAGTGAGTTAAATTACCTTGATGATAACATTCAAAGGGTGGACAATGGTTTCAAATCTAAAATACATAGAAATCAGACATTCTCGAATTCTTATCTTCACTGTGCGAGTGCCCACCCCCCACACCAAAAAAGAGGGGTAATAAAAGGTCAACTGGTCTGGGCTAGCAGAATGACATCTGATGACCAGGATTTTAAAAGAGAATGTGATTGTATAGTAGAAATGTTCATAACCAGGGGGTACCCTCCAACACTTTTGAATGATGTATTAACAGAAATCATGGATGGTAGAGAGTCTAGGTTTGCCCTTATTTTGGGTAAAAATCACCCCTCTGATTATGCAAGGCTAGTTAAGAGGATAGAAGGGGCATCTTACCAATCTGTTTTGACTATCACATATGATGGTGAAACAAATTTGGTCAAACAAGTTATAGACAAGGAGTGGAAAAAATGTGCAGCCTTATCAGATTTTAATTGTATATTTGACAAGCCACTTAAATGTGTGTACAAAAAAGGATGAAATATTAAAAATATGTTGGAAGGAGGTATCCCATTATAACAATTTCGGAACTTTCATTAGTAACAAAAAAGATACACACAAATGTGGAAAATGCACCCAATGTAAGTACATACAGACTGGGGACATATTTAAAATGTAGAAACAAGTATATAACTACTAGAGGGTATGCAGATTGTAATATCACAGGTGTGGTATATATTGTTTTGTGTGGGGCTTGTGACTCCTTCTATGTGAGTAAGACAGAAAGGAGGTTAAAATAAAGAATGTATGAACACCTTTATGATTTAAGGAAGAAAAATGATAATAACGCCCTGTACAAAACATCTTCAGGCATGTCTAAAAGCTGAGTATCAATTTTTTGTGATAGAGGTGGTCCCTATAGACCCCAGGGGTGGGCCATGGGAGACCAGACACGAATACAGGGAACTATATTGGCAATTAGTCCAGGATTCTTGCAACAATTCAGGACTTAATGATATGGTGTCATTAAAACCTGTACTCAAGCTCAGGTCTGCAAAATTGTGATATTTTTACATTTTTTATGTATATTCATATTATTTTATCCTGGTTTATTTATTTAAGTGAATTCTTGATTTTATATACATTTTCATGTGTTTTATTATTTGTCCACTAGATGGTGCTAGACAGGTAAGACTGTCTCATGCAGTTCAGAATCCACTCTTTCTGTATCTTGGTAACTAATTGAATCACTGATTTCATTGGTCTATTCAAACTGGAAAAGTTATTTAACTAGGTAACCATGTGTTTTTGCCCATCTGATGAAGTTTTATGAGATGAAAATGTAAGGGGAAGTGTTTTTAATCAGCGTTTATGTTATTTGTGGATGTGTGTTCCTTTTGCTGTGTTTGACATTAAATTACTTGTGTGTTGGAACTGCTGGTCTCTGGTGCCTAGTTACCTGCAGAATATCCAAAAGTAGGATTTCATGAATGCTGATACATTACCAAAGTCACCATTCATCTAAACATATCAAATAAAATGTATCTTTTGTACAACATTTCTGCACATATATAAGTGAGTTCATTCAAATAGCAGTGAACAACACCCAAATATTGATATCCATAGCTGGAATGAACAAAATGATGTACTGATGCAGAAATATGTGTATTTTTTAAACAACAAAACAATAAATATTAACATAATAAAAAGTATTCTAACTATATACATCAGTGATGAATGCTGAATACAGTATAATGCTAAGTTGAGTACAATTCAGTTACTGGCTAGTAAGTACATTGCCTGGACACCTGCAAAGAAGAAGCCAAAAGAGCCTGAATGAAAATCAACCATTAAAGGTGAAGAGAAAGCACTCTGACTGGGAAGAATCCTGCAGCTGTTCAGCATGAAGCAGCTCAAGCTCCAGCTTTGGTTCAAGACATGGCTTCCTATAATCTAGTGGGAAAAATAAGTCAGATCTGCTCAGATTAAAATAAATGAAACACTGAAGAAGCATATCCACTCAAATAAAAGGCTGTAAAATGGAAGAAGCTTTAAACAGATATTCAAATAAGCTGATAAAACTGCAAAAGTCAGAAGTTTAAATGAAGAAAAGGCTGGCTGAGTATGAGATTGCTCAAGAAGAAATGTTTCAAAAACTAGTACAATTAGAAGACAGAGCATATAGGTAAATTTGAGATTTTGTGCTGCACCAGTGAAACTAGATGGAACAGACTGTATTAATTTAATGAAGGCACAAATAAACAACTGGAATAGTATTCCATAGCAGAAACTGTTAATTGAAAGGGCACACCATGTGTATACTCCAAATATGGCCATGAGAAAGCAGCCAAGACCTTTATTAGTAAATATGCAAACCTACCAGACAAAAGAGTTGATCCTTACAATACTGTTTACTGTATGCCAGGCAGAAGAGAAACAAATATATTCCACTAATCAGAGAATGTTGAAAAGTAGGTGTGAGATTCAAGCTGCTGTATCCAGCTGTCTTCAAAATATTTTTCTTGGAGGATCCAATTAATTTTCGATGCACAACAGGCTAAGGAGAAAATGCAAGAATTTGTCCAACAAAAAAATGACCCATAGCATAATGGGACTCTGTTTATCATTCTTCTGATAATAAAGCACACAGACAGATTTTGTGAGTGAAACCTTTTCCATTGTTCCAAAGGAAAATGCTCGATAGACAAAAGCACAGGAGTTAACCAGAAGAATCAGGAGCACTATGGAATTGAACCAGAATCTGGAGTTGGGAGATGGAGATGAACAGAAAGAAGACCAGCAGCATGGAAATTACTGAATAAATGTGAGACTGCAAAGCATCAGTCACATTTGTAAAATATGACTGTATAAGAAAGTGTAAGTGGAAAAAGTGGACTTTTGTAGATTCTGTTAAACTTGTGAGGAAATGAAGGCCATTTACTTCACTGCATGCCATTAATGTTTGGAAGGACTCTGAAGGGAGGGGAGGGTAACTGTAAGTAAAACAATATATTTTCTTAAAATGGTATTTCTATGAAACTTTTCACAATATAAAATGCAAATTTTATAGTTAAGTATTTTTATTAATAGATTGTTAGATTATTACTAGGCTAACGACCCACTGCTAGGTGCTGCTGCACAGACAGCAGAGGTTATAACTAAAGACTGCAAAAAAGGTCAAAAGAATCAGATATTCAACACAGAAACATTCAATTAATGCAGCTGTAACAAAAAAATGTAAAAAAACAAGTGCTGAAACAGTGGATATATTAATGTACATTTTAGCTTGCTCGTATGTTATGAGCCAAACTTTGTGCACCTGTGGTGCTTAAATAGCAGAGAAGATTCAGTTAAAGAAACACAAACAACACCCTGTGGCCAATGAAAAACAGTACACGCTTCTCAGCTTTACACAATCTCATGCTAGAAAATAACTCAGATCCCCTCTACTCTGACTAAAGGGGAACCAAGGCAGTTCTAACTAAAGACTATAAAAAAGGTCAAAAAGTACGGATATTCAACATAGAAACACTCAAGTAATATAGTGAAAACAAGTGCTAGAACTGGTAATATGGCAATGTACGTCTTAGCTTTTGTAGAGTTTAGCAGAAACCAGCAACACTCTTCTAAAATAATGGGTTGCCAAATGCCTCAGGCACAGAGATTCAAATTTTAAACAAGCTAGCCCTCTAGCCAATCAAATAAAGACACAATAAGAATTACACCAGCAATTTCCACCTCAGAAAGACATAAGTTATCCTTTCCTGCCACGAAAGTGTACACCACAAAAACTTACTAATGTAAAATAATTGGTTTTGAGCCCAAGTGCTTAACCCAGAATAGAATGACAAGCACAATAATCCTTCATCAGCAACTTCCAGCTCAGAAGGTTGGAGACTATCCTGTCCTCCCACAGGAGTGTAGACAGCAAACCTTTTTTAATGTAAAATAACTGGCCTGAAGCCCAAGCGCTTAATCTAGAACAAAGGCATTTTTAAAATAACAGACACAATAAGCCTTCAACCAGCAATTCCTAACTCAGAAGGGTGTAAGCTACCTTTCCTGCTTCAAGAATGTGTTCTCTAAACCTTCCTAATGTAAAATAACTAGTGTGGAGCCCAAGTGCTTAAATCAGAGCTAAGAGGGTTAGAATAGCAGTTACAATGTAATCAGGGTACTAACAAGCAGTAATAAATGCAGCAGATTCTATGTGACTGAACACTTTAAGAATGAGCAACAAAACGCTAAATAAAGTAGGAATAAGAGCAAATACAGTAAAAGCAGCAGAATAAAGTGCAATTCTTTTATTATTTTTTTTTTTAGTAAGTTGGAAGGTAGGAAACTGAAGATAATTTAATTATTGATCTTGCAGTGCTCAGTAGAATAAGGTAATGAGATGAGACTGAGAGGAGTGTCCAAAGTCAGATTTATAGTAGGGGTGGGCAGCTCAAAAGCCACTAAATACTTGTAGTTAAATTAGGAATGCTATTTCTCAGCTACTACTACTAATTAGCTAGATTTTATTCACTGTTTGAAAAAAAATCCTTTCTGATTGACCCTAGCCAAGACCTCTTAAAACTCCAAAAATCCAAAACACTGAAACAAAACAAAAAGCAATATGAATACAGATAAGACAATGGAAGTAACCAAACCTTAAATGAATAACTCTAATCTAAACTCAAATACAGACAGAACTCAACAATACCTAGGCAGGGAACAACAAGTCGTGGTTGATCTTGTACGTGATAAAGTTATTAAAGTAAACGGATGCCTTTTTTTCTTTTTCTTTCTTCTTTTTTTTTGGCATTAAAAATGCAGACATTACAGTGCAAAAAAGAGAGGAAAATCTAGACAAAAGCATGCTTACTGACAGCAATTCTTGGTTTTAATAAACCCCATCTCTCTAATTGTGGAAATGGTAGTACAATACATTCTGGCTTTTATTACTATCTGATCTTTACTCTGCACTCTTCCAGGCTTCTACTAGTATGTTCTGAACTTTTTCAAATAAAATATATATCACTGCCTCAAGTGATCCTGCTACACATACTACCTCCCTAGGAAACACAACACTACTTAAGAATCTGCCCAAATGTAGTTATTTAGTGTTGTGGTGCCCCACCTAAAGGACATAGTGTAGCTTTTTAATGTATTTGCCATAACACAGAGAATTATGAAAGGCACTCCAATCATAATCCATTTATGTGTTTGAGACGTGGATGCCAAGAAGTTCACCTTGAGAGTGAAGATCGAGAGGTGAACCTTGGCATCCATGTGAAGAACACATGATACAGGGTTATGATTGGTCAGATGATCATAATTCATTGTAGTGCATGGGGTTTTATCTAATCCATGTACTACTAGTTATCAGGGAAAAATCGCAAAGTGCTTTGCCAGCTTTCAAAGCTGTAAAGCACTTAAAACAGCCTGAGTTCTCACTCTCTAACCCTAAAATTTGACTCCCCCTCCTTAACCTTAAAGTCTCTAATTGCTCCCTAAATCTAAAAATCCAATTCCCTTTCGTAAACCCAAACTCCAGTCACTTGCTAATCCTAAACTCCCTTCCCACTCTTTAAACCTAAGACTCCACTGCCACTCCCTAACGTTAAACTGTCCTCCCACTCTTTAACACTAAAACTCCTCTCCCAAACTCTAACCTTAAACTCACTTCCCACTCCCAAAACCTGAATCCCCTTCCTGATCTCTGCCTAAACTCCTAATCATCACTCCCACCCCTCTCTACAGCTGCTGCACTTATCTTGATCAGACTTGAATTTGAGTTTGGGTAAGGTTTGGCAGCTCCATTCTCTACACAGGTCTGACATGCCTTGCACAAACTCATATTCCACTTTGAATGCAAGCCAAGGCCCATGCAAGCTATAAAACAGTTCACTCCCTGGCTTTGAGGCAGTGGTCTTCATGCACATGGGACTTTGTAGTAGATGCCAGTTATTTCTGTTTCAATGGTTAGTCTTCACTCTGCAAAGGCTATTCACAGGTTCTTGAACTTCGTGTTTAATAGTTCACACCGGAAACAGTTTACATTAATACAGCTGCCAATGGACCCCAAGCACCCATCCCTGCAGAGAATGCATGCATACAAAACAAAGAGAACAAAGGACAACAACATTGGATTTATATAAATAACAGTGTCTTTTGTCATTATGTATAACTGAAGTTATTGTATCATCATTGAAAATACACTGAACCCACAGACATTGCCAACATCCTAGCTGACAGGTTCAGTGCAAACTTCTCCCCCCCCTCCCCACCAAAAGGGCAAATATCTATCCCAGCAGAGTGCTGCCTCCCTGACATCTCAGATGCTCAGGTAAGAGCCGCCCTCTCCAAAGCAAAAAACACAGCATCAATGTGACCAGACGGTGTCCAGGGCTGCGTCCTACATGAACTCCAAGAAGAGCTAAACCCAAACATAAAACTACTGTTCAATCTCAGCCTTACTACAGGATATGTACCCAAAGAGTGGCGTACAGCAACAGTGGTCCCTCTCCACAAAGGTGGTGCCTCAACGGATCCTGGAAACTATTGCCCCATAAGCCTGACTAGCTTGGTCTGCAAAGCTATGGAAAGGATCATCATGGACCTCATAAATAAAGATATTGGAGACCTACAGACACTGGATCCTACCCAGTTCAGCTTTGTTAAGGACAGATCCTGCCTCTTAAACCTGGTTGATTTCTTTGAAACAGTCACCAAGGCCATTGACGAGGGGAAGGTGGTCCACACAGCCTACCTGGACCTCGCAAAAGCCTTCGATACAATACCCAACTCGGGCATTATAGATAAGCTCACCAGCTTAAATATAAACCCCTATGTCACTAGATGGGTTGCAAACTGGCTCAAGGACAGAACCCACATAGTTAGAATTGCTGGAGCCATGTCAGACTCCAAACCAGTTACAAGTGGTGTCCCACAAGGCTCAGTCATGGGACCTCTCTTGTTCGGTATATATTTCTCGGAGGTACAGGCCAACAAGGAAGGACTGTGGCTGACCAAGTTCGCAGATGACTGCAAACTGGGCGCCATAATCGACTCTCCAGCCGACACAAGCATCCTCCAAAAGGGCCTCATAGAAACAGACAACTGGTGCCAGAGCCATGGCCTCAAGCTAAATGCCAGAAAGTGTATAGTCATCCCTTTGGCAAAACAAAGTGCCCACAAATTACCACATAGGTGGTAATCCATTAAGTACAGAAGAAGTAATTAGGGACCTGGGGACCCAAGTTGATATCAATCTCTCATTTGACAACCACGTGGCCAAAGTGGTTAGAAAAATATTTTATATAGGCCACCTAATCATGAAGGGATTCACATCTAGATCAGGGGAGGTCATCGTGCCTCTTTACTCATCCCTCATCAGGCCCATAATTGAGTACAATGCTCCTTTTGGGATGTACCTTACCAGACACCTGCAGCAACTGGAAAGACCCCAAAAGTACCTCACCAGAGGATCAAAGGGCTCAAACAGATGCCATATGCTGCCCGGTTAAAGAAACTCCAGCTCTACTCAGTGGCATACCGCCTGCTCAGAGGCGATCTGTGCCTGACGTATAAAGCCATGTCCAACCCGGAATTAATGGACATGCTGCATCTCAGAAAATCCAAATCCCATCGAGCTACGCGCTCGATAGACTTGAACCTCAGCACTGAAATAAATAGGACATGCTGGAGGGACAGATTCATAACCCAGAGGCTCCCTTCACTCTGGAATAAAATCCCAGTCCAGGTTAGGCAGAATCCCTCATTGACTCTCTTCAAGAGGAATCTTGATGAGTGGATGGGAGATCGTAGGTTTACCCCGGGTAGCACTTCTGTGTCACTGTTAGACAGAGGTACAGTATACTAACCTCGAAAAAGGGCATAGCAAAATTAATTTAAAAATGGGTGGCGAAAGCCAAACACACTCTGGCTAGGCTTATAAATGCCCTAGGGCAGATAGCCTAGTATGAACCTATGAACCTATCAGAAGCTATTAACATGAATACAAAACTAAAAACTGAAATTATTTTTCATATAGAAGCACTGAATAAGGAAGATAAAATTGGCAGCGTGACTGTTCCTGTCTTCTTCTGCAGCACGGAGGTCCCCAATAAACATGCCCTTCTTTTATTCAGCCCTGTCTTTTTGTTCCTTTTGCCTACCATTTTATCTCTGCTTGCTGACAATTTCACCCTTCGGAACATACTGGTAGACAGAAAATTCCTCCTCTCTGTTCAAGGATATATTGAGTCGTTCGAAATGAGCTACTTTAGATCTTTAATTTGGAGATAATGCTTGATTTTTAAAAACTTGTGCTGAAAACTTCCGTCTTTATAAAACAGCAGCTAGAATTGGGCACAAAGGTAGGATACAAAAACAATGAACAATAGCAATACAGAGAGGAGAGAAAGAAAGAGAGAGGGTGTGTTATCCCTCAGTGTCTCTGAATTTGTTGAATAAATTATCTCCTAACATATGTGAATGTTAATACTGAGGTCTTTTTTAAGAAAATCTTTAAAATGTAAAAGTTAATGACACATTTTTATTTAGAATCCAGGAATATTCCATGACTAAGCTGAGCTGTAGGCATGGTACCATCACAAAAGCTCTAAAGTGTATCGAGTTTATTTATTCTTTTTTTTTTGTTTGTTTAAAATTTACATATACTGCAAACCAAAGAAACAGCTCACTCCTGATATGAATAAAGACATTTATTCAAGTGTTCAAGTTGTGCTTGTAAGCGCTTTCATCCCAAAATTAACTTTATAATTGAATTTCATCAGACAAGCTCACATAGATAAAAATACATTTAAATAGTGAAATGCACATTACGTCATTTCCTCATATATATATTTAAAGAGGGATGGTACCTAAAATAACAAGTTCATAAAATTAAAACAGTAATACAGAATAAAAACCCTAAAACATAGTGAAACAGGTCACCCTTTTTCTCAAGCAACATCCTCTAAAAGGCATCCTGCAAAAGGCGTCCTACAAAAGATATCCTATATAAAAAAAAATATATATATATATATATATATATATATATATATATATATATATATATATATATATATATATATATAGTAAATAGTAAAGGTCAGTGGTTCAGATCTAAAAGGTGACGACAGTGTACCTCACAACAATATTTAGCAGGCAAATCATTATGTCACCTCCCCCAACTACGTTTCATTGAGACACTTATAATTGCTATCTCACTTCTCAGTCCTAAAAAAGGTGTCCTCAGTTATGAAAAAAAAATGAAAAAGCAGGAACTACCACTTCACTTGAATAAACACAAAGAAATATGCAAGAAAGACTGTGGACATGTAAGGGCTCAGCAAGCAAAATGCACAGCTCTTCAGTTCAGAAGGATGACAGGCTGCAGGGCAGAGTGCAGTAACACGTAAAATGGTACATCATTGGAAGCGGCGTGCAGTCTCACACTGCTAATGGGGTTTAATTGCTGAACAACCCACTTACAAGGATTTGGCAATCAGGCTGCAAGCTTCTGAATGCAACATTAGCCAAATAAAGTACCAGACTGTAACTCAGAGTATCCCTATCACCTCTCCCCAAAAATTAGACTCATTTTGTTTATGGGAGGGCTGCTTTTAGTGAGGGTGCATTGCAGTATGATCTGAATGTGTGCTATTAGCATTGAGACCAAAAGGGGAACAACATAGTGCCACAGTGTAGTGGATAAAAAATGACATGCGAGCTGCAAAAATTATCAATGACAGCTACCTAGTGCGCACACGCACATGCACACTCACACACACACACACACACACACCACAACCCTACCTCCATATAAACCTATGCAGAATCCAGAAGTAAAGGATGTGATTAGTGCACGAGAAATGTAGGCTACTCAGACAAGAAAATGGCAAAATATCACCATTTAAAATATTATAGAAGAAAACATGCACAAACAAAGGATGGCTGCCTAGCAACCAGTTCAGTGGTTAAAGGAACATGTAGTAGATTCATTTGGCTTCTACAAATAACAGGAAGAGGTCATTTATCATGTAAAGTCATAGCATAAAAATTGATCATACTCTAATCAAAGAAGAGATATAGATGCTGGTATAATTATGACTGGCATTCATACAAGCTCAGGCAGTGCAAAAGAATATATTGTTCTTGTTTATTGGCATTATTTCTGTTTTGACCACGTCAGAAAAAAATCAGGGAACTAGCAATCAGTGCATCTCAGACAGAGACTGAAAAGTGAGCATTTGTATTTACTCAGATAAATGTCAAAGAAAACAAGCTCTTCTAGGTGGAGGAAGTGGGAAGGAAGCTGCAAATGTGGGAATTGTGCACTGTGCAGATTCACAAAAAGCTGCAAACCTTTTAGTTGTCCACTTGATAGGAAATCCAAATATACGGACTTTACCTTGTACAACAATAGCATCTGCTAACCTCTAAATACATAGGTACAAAAGTGAACAGATAGCTACACACACACACACACACACACATGCATGCACACACACACACGCACACACGCACGCACGCACATGCATTTCCCTTTACACTTAGTAATGTAGTTTTGACAACAAGCTCATTTTACACCATGCTATTTATATCCATGTTACATATGTGCTGAAATTAAATACTGTGGACCTTTTTCTTAATGTATTTCTTTAGACTATGAGATCGGATGTTAGCCATTAGGATCTGGGATAAAATTTTGCAAATAACTGATTACCATGCATAAAATGTCTATGAGTTTAGCATTGTACCTGCAAAAATAAGTGTAAACAGAACCATGATCCCTATTAACACAAAGATGAACGTCATCACATTACTTTTCTCTCTCTACCCACATTTGTTTTTTAAAGACATAAGGATTGACTTTCTTGGTGTTACATGCCATAAGCTGGCCTTGTTCAAGCAATGCAATGTGTACTAGCTTTCATTATTTGCTTGGCTTTTTCTGGGAAATTCAAATGATCTGGGCCTACAAGACTTGCATGCGTCCATGTTAATAATATAGGTTATACAACTAGTGACAAACCTAACATGCTGTAAAAGGGTTTTGTTTTTAGCTGTCATACATAATACAGCTATGATGTGAAAAAGTGGGCACAACTCCTACAAACCATTCGGATGAAAAACAGAATAAGGAAGTTTCATAGAGTACAGCTGGACACTTGTCCTCATATCACACTTTAAAATTATTAACCAGAGAAATGTACAGCTGTTCTGGGAAGAGAACCAAACTGAGAATTCTTGACCATGGTTAAGTAATCAATAAGATCTAACATGGTGGGCAGTGGTGGTAAATCCCAGACTCTCTAGAGGCATGATGAAGCCCTGGGCAATACATAAAAAGTCTTGTATTACCTAGCAGAACCCATCCTCAACAGTACTGCTGTGCCTATAAAGCTGCAACTGCCACATAAAGTATTTTTCACTTATTAATAAAATATCTGTCTAGCAGAATTTGTGTATTAAATAGCCCTCCAAATTGTGAGAACTCAGTGAAGAGAGTGTAGCAGTGTACAGCTGTTAAAAATAATAGTAAAGGGAGAAATGTCATTCCTGATCTCTGAGAGGGTAGGCTTCAAGAAAGGTACTCAAGGCAGCTCAATACCTCTGTAAAATACGACCAAAACAGCATGGAAGAGATGAGCCATTAGCACATAAGCAACAGTGAGAAGAGAAAGCATGAAGCAATGACATAAAGATGGCAGGAGGGCAAAGAACATACATAACAGGTTCTTTTCAAATCTAAAAACTGTCAGTGGGTACATATTAGCCCAGGTACAGAGCTCCAATAGAACCAGCATAAAATCACTTGCAAATGACTGCAACAGCACCCCCTGGAGGTGGGATAAGGTCAGGCTGGGATCTTAATTGTGCTTCTAGGAACTAACCCCCCGAGGGAGATATTCTTATACACCTAACCCCCAGAGGGAGACATATTCTTACAGACAAAGAATAGGCAGGAACAAATTTGCCTTTTGGAAGAGGAAAAAAACAAGACAAAAATCCACATGCTTTTTCCCTCCGCACTTGCCTCATTTATTTTGATGATCGGATGTACACAGCTCCTATTTCATACTAATGGAAACTTTAAAGGAACTGTAAACACTGTAGTTATGGCAACTGTTAAGCATACATATAAACATGCCTTCCCATGCTTAACATTTTAAATAATCAATACATCCGTTGAAACTATTAAACCAAATAAACATGGACAACTAAACCAGTCACACTGATGTTAACCAAGTAAGCCAACTGAACACAAATGCTCCTTTTCAGACACAACCCAGAAGCACTGTCTGGGTTAAGTGACTTGTTCAGAGCAAAGCTGGTATTAGCATTTTGGGGACACCATCAAATGTCAAGTTGGGGGTCCTCTGGACACTTTCAGTCTAAGTACCACCACACCTCCTATGTAACATTTTAGCTCATGCTCCAAAGATTTAGAAGTAGTATGGACAGACTGAACTGTAGCTACAGTGATCCTTCATTATGACAGGCCTGTGTACTATATCAATTAGGCCCATCTCATAGAGGGTCGTTCACAGCGACTGTCATTTAGTTATAATGATGTTACATCACAACAACCCTATGTACAGGGTTGGTTTTAGGTGAAATGGCACTAGGGTTACCACCTGTCCCACTTTGCGAGGGACAGTCCCTCTTTGGGCAGTTGTGTCCTGCAAAAAAATTGTAAAAATGGCAAATGTCCTGAGATTTTAGGGCCAATTTATTTCTTATATTTTATGTAATAGTTGCATAAAACAGCTATTCTTATCTGAAACACCTAAATGTTATAAGAAACAAAATAAGCAACTAAAATGCTACAAGAATAAGCTTTTATTTAGGCAAAAAAGTGAAGTTCTGTCCTTTGTACTGGCCGTGGGTATGTTTTGGCCTGCCAAATCTGACTTTTGTACCAAAAATGTCCCACTTTGGGCATGTGAAATGGTGGCAACCCTAAATGGCACCATAGGTGAAGGTCTCTGAGGCATCCCACACTGCTAACTTTTTGCCCCGCCTCCTATTACTTCCCCCTCCCCAATTCTGGCCTCCCCACAGCATGGATATTACCTTTCACTTCCCTTTCTCACATTTTGCCTTACTCTTCAGCTTTTCCATAAGCCATGGCATTCTAAATGCTCTGAGGAACATTTCAGAATTTTATTTTTATCTTTATTTTTGTAACAACCTTTTCATTCCATGATGGCCTGAACAAAAATGATGACAAAGCAAATAAAGTCAGTGTTACTAGGCATCTTTACTTTTGTTGCCCTAACTGGCCAAGACTACAGAACAGTAAGTGTAAAGGAAATTATTGAATTAAACGGTGGGTCTGGTGGATGCCAGGTCCTCAGAAGCCAGGGAGTTATAGATGTGCTGAGATGAATTTTACATTGTCTCCCTTTTGATTCATTAATGGTCTGAACAAAAATCATGATTAAGGAAAGAAATTCAGCCATGTGCTGTTTATTTCTTCCAAGGAAGAAATAAGTTGTGTCTAAGGATTAATATTCAAAGCTGACAAAATAGAAGCTCACACTAAACTAACAAGGCAGATGTTTGAGAGGATACATAATTTCTGTATGGGAATACTGCTTGTCTCCCTATCTCCATAAGAAAAAAAAGGCATCTTTTCTGTACATTCCTCTGGTGTTAGCTGGTGTGAAAATGAAGGCACAAATAGCCACAGTCATATATTTGAAAAGATTTCCAACATACATATAAAGAGCATACCTCCTCACCCCACACTTGTATTTTTATTTTATTTTTTTTATTTATTTAGCTTTTGTTTACCAGTTTTGTCTGACTGGGTTTAGTCAAAAAACCCTTTTCAGTGGAGGCCCAGAGATGACTTTTCCATAAACGAACACTCAGATCGCCGCAACTTTTCTCCAGGAAAGAAACCACTTGACCACCATGACAAAATAAACAAACTGAAGCAAATCAAGCCCACCCAAAGCCCCCATGTGAGGGCTGTGCCCCCACCCCTCAACTAAAATACCAACTCCGAGATCGCACTACAATGTGGAAAAGAGCAAAGTTCATCATGATGGCCAAGTGTTTTCTTTCCTAGAGTAATATTCCAGTGATCCGATTGTTTGTGAAAGTAAGTTTTTGGTGAAGTCGTCTCGTCCTTTTAAGTTTCAGGTAAGTGAAAATTCAATCATGTAAAGGGGCTCCATATATATATATATATATATATATATATATATATATATATATATATATACACACACCCATATATTTATATATGGCTAAAACCTAACATAAGGTATATATTACAAATACAGTGATGGGGGTGAGCGTGTCATAAAACTATGTATTTGGCTGAGGATTTTTTTAAAACTTTTCAGGTATTGGTGAAGACTGGTTTTGGGGCACATGATTCTGAATGAAGAGAAATGCTTTGACGATATGGCAAGCTGAAGCTAACAGTGGCATTTTTCCTGGAGAAGTGCAGGAGCAGATCCACTGATTTTGATAGGTGAAGTTTTAGTTGTATTTTAAATGTTTGCATTCTGAATGGATTTCAGTGATAGCTGCATGTGGTTCTATAGTTTAGCTTCTCTGAATATATAGACAGTCGCCCGCAGTATTAGATGATTTCGTTATAGTGATTAGTGATTTTTCTCTAGAGTATAAAATTATACTGGGGACTAGATTTATATTAGCTTGTTAAGGGTTGGGCAATATTCTGGCTTACAGAGAGTTTGGTGTATTGTAGTTAGCTGAGAGAGAACTAGGTAATGTAATTCTAATAAGTTTTATTTCCTGAGGGTGAGGTACTGGTGTGTACTAGAGTTATAGTTTACTGCAAATTTGGTTATTTAGTGTAACTTTGCTCAAGTCTGACAGTTGAGAGACTTGAGGATTAATGAGACTGGGGTAGTACAAAGATGAGTTGCCAGTAATACATCTGGCTATGTCAGTGAGCTATGTTTCTCCTCTGTATAATGTACCTAGTTTTTTAAACCACGTGTGATACACAGAGATCAAATTTCAGCTGGTCAACTATGATGACATCCAGTAATTTTGTGTGGTTTACTTATTCTCTCCTGGTGTTGTTGGCAGAGATGTTAGTGAATACTCTTGTTCTGGAGAAACGTGTTTTGGGATAAAGAACACAAATTTATATTTTTTTATGATTTAAGGGTAGTTGTAAATTACTTAGCCATGTTTCAGCCAATAAGAAAGATTGTTATGTAAGGTCTTGGAGTTTAGAGAGAGATTTGGCAAAGCAGATTAGGGTCAAGTCATCAGTGTATTGAACTAGGGTAGCATTTTTTGTAGCAGTGTAGTGTTCATTAATGAATATGTTTAAATGTATGGGTCCTAGTATAAATCTTTGTGATACACCAATACTTACTAGAAAGAATATGGAGCAATTATTTTTGCATTTCACTGCTTGTACTCTGAAAGGTAGCTGTGGAACCACTGCAGTGAAGAGCTGGTGAGCCCTGAAGATGAGAGGTTTTTTAAGACTTTTTGGTGGGAGACAGTATCAAAAGTTTTTGTCAGATAGATTCAGTGCAAAATTCACCCCCCTCTCACCTCCAAAGGGGCCCACAACAATACCGGAAAAGTGTAGTGTCCCAAAAGTCACAGAAGCACAGGTGAAAACAGCCCTTTCAAAAGCTAGAAACACAGCGTCAATGGGACCAGATGGTGTTCCAGGCTGCGTCTTGCACTAACTACAGAATGAACTAACCCCCCACCTAAACACGCTGTTCAACATCAGCCTCTCCACAGGCTATGTGCCCATCGAATGGTGCACAGCAACAGTTATTCCTCTCCACAAAGGAGGGGCCAAAACCGACCCTGGTAACTATCGCCCCATAAGCCTGACTAGCCTGGTCTGCAAGGCTATGGAGCGCATCATCATGGAACTCATTAACAAAGACATTGGGAACCTCCAAACACTTGACCCGACCCAGCTCTGCTTTGTTAAGGGCAGATCATGCCTACTAAACTGGTTGACTTCTTCGAGAAAGTCACCAAGGCCATAGACGAGGGAAAGGTGGTTCACACAGCCTACCTTGACCTTGCCAAGGCTTTTGACACCATTCCCCACTTGGGTATTACAGAAAAACTCACCAGCCTGAACATAAACCCCTACGTCACAAGATGGCTTGCCAACTAGCTTACAGACAGAACTCGCACTGTAAGAATAGCGGGCTCCAGGTCCAACTCTAAACCAGTCACAAGTGGTGTCCCACAAGGCTCGGTTCTGGGACCCCTACTGTTCGGCATATACTTCTCAGAAGTACAGGCAAACACAGGAGGACTATGGCTAACCAAGTTCGCCGATGACTGCAAACTGGGAGCCATAACTGACTCTCCGGCTGACACGGACATCCTCCAAAAGGGCCTTACTGAGACAGACACCTGGTGTCAAAGTCATGGCCTCAAGCTAAATGCCAAAAAATGCATAATCATCCCGTTTAGGAAAAACAAAACACCCACAAATTACCACATAGGTGGCAGCCACTTAATACAGAAGAAGTAATAAGAGATCTGGGGACCCAGGTAGATAGTAATCTCTCCTTTGACAATCATATTGCCAAAGTAGTTAGGAAATCCTTCTATGTGGCCCATCTAATTACTAAAGGGTTCACATCTAGAAATAAAGAGGTTATAGTGCCCCTCTACTCAATACTCATTAGACCCCATCATAGAGTACAATGCCCCATTTGGGATCTACCTCATAAGACACTTCCAACAGCTGGAAAGACCACAAAAGTACCTCACCAAGAGGATTACTGGTCTCAAACATATGTCCTATGCAGCCCGACTGAAAAACATCTGGCTGTACTCAGTGGCATATCGCTTACTCAGAGGTGATCTCTGCTTGACATACAAAGCCATGTCCAACTCAGAATTGATGGACATGCTCCACCTAAAGAAATCCAAGTCACTACAAGCCACGATCTCTAGTGAGCTAAACCTCGCCACAACAATAAATAGAACATGCTGGAGGGATAGATTCCTGTCACAGAGACTCCCCATGCTTTTGAACAAAATTCCAAATTACATCAGGCAGAGCCCCTCACTAACACTCTTCAAGAGAAATCTTGACGAGTGGATGGGTAACAGAAAATACACCCCTGGGATCACTTCATTGGCTCTGCTTGACAGAGGATCAGTTAATTAATCAATGGGGCAGTGAAAGCCGACACACTCTGGCTAGGCTTATAAATGCCCTCGGGCAGATAGCCTAGTACCTACCTATGAACCTAAGATGGTGAAGACTAGGCTTCCATCTATGGGTGTTGATACTATTAACAAAATTCAGTAAAGCAGTTGTGCTGTGATGAGGACAGAAGCCATGTTGGGTTGAAGACAGAAGCTGGTTATCTATTAGTTGAAAATTTGCAGATGAATATATTTTTCTAATATTTTTGATAGGTGAGATAAAATGGCAATTGGCCTATAGTTTGAAACATCTGTACTGATTCCTGCCTTATGCAGAGGAATAATGAATGATTTTCCTCATAGGTAGAGGACTTTATTTACACATATGGATCAAATTATCAGAACTGAAACTGGATAAGCAATAGCCTGAGTATTATTTTAAGCTATTCACCAGGTAGATTACCAGGGGCAGTTGTAGCTGGTTTCATTTTTTGAGCTATTTTTGTTGATATCTGTGGGAACTGTTGGGAAGGAGAAATGTTGAAGAAGTTCATTTAATTGAGTAGGAACATCAAGAGTTTGATTAACCACCTGGTTGGTCAATGACAGCACTGTCTGTATAAAGTGAGTACTGAATTGGTTGGCTATATTATCATTTTGTTTCTGTCTGTTAATTATTGACTGTTTAGTTTGTCCTGGATTTAAAAGTTTATTGACTGAGGCCTGGAACAGTTTTGGATTATCAATGTGCATGTTTTGTCTGGTTGAGTAATAGATTTTCTTGTCTTTGGCAATAAGTTGTTTTGTTAGGTTTCTTAGTTGTCTGTAAGCTAATAAAATAGATGTTTTATTTTTTGTCTGTACCTTACATGCTTTGTCTCTTTGTTTCATGAGTTGTTTAGTTGCTAAGGATAGCCATTGGGCAGGGTTGGCTTTGACTCTTTTTATTCTGAGGGGGATCAGTATGTTTAGAACACCTAGGAAGATTTTACTGAACTCAGAGACAGCATCATCTATGGGGAGAGTCTTTAGTGATGCTCAGTTAAGGAGATGTAGTGCATAAATAAAAGCGTCTTGATGAAAAGCAGTTTTTTTACCAGGTTGTAATGATGTGTTTTGGTGCTGCTATGGTGTAGCTTTTGGTAAGTAATCACTTAGGCAGTCTGTCAGAGTTCCACCCTCAGGCCATTTATTACAGAAAGTTATCAATTTATAGCCAGTGTGATCAAAAATTAGTAAGAATGCACAAAGTACAACAGGTTTTCTTTAACTTACTGAAAGCAGACAAAAAGAAGCTAGGGATAGAAAATAACTGGGTTACACAGTGGAATCTAATGGTCAAATAAAAGAACAGTGGTCAATTTGGTATGTGGCCCTTAGAGTTCATCCCCCAAACATCTCCAACGCCCAAGTGAGAACTGCTCTCTCCAAAGCAAAAAAACACAGCATCCATGGGACCTGATGGTGTCCCCGGCTGTGTGCTCCACGAACTCAACGAGGAATTAAACCCACAGCTAGAACAGCTGTTTAATCATAGTCTTACCTCTGGATATGTACCCAGGGAGTGGCGCACTGCAACTGTGGTCCCACTTCACAAAGGCGGTGCCTCCACCGACCCTGGAAATTACCGGCCCATTAGCTTGACAAGCCTTATCTGCAAAGCCATGGAGAGGATCATAATGGACCTCATAAATAAAGACATAGGGAATTTGTAGACTTTGGATCCATCCCAGTTTGGCTTTGTCAAAGGCAGATCATGCCTTCTAAACTTGGTTGACTTTTTCGAAACAGTCACCAAAGTCATTGATGAGGGAAAGGCAGTCCATACAGCCTACCTCGATCTGGCGAAGGCCTTCAATACAATACCCCACTCGGGTATCATTGAAAAACTCATCAGCTTAAATGTTAACCCATACATCACAAGATGGGTTGCAAACTGGCTGAGTGACAGAACCCACAGGGTCAGAGTTGCTGGCGCCATGTCAGACTCAAAGCCTGTCACAAGTGGTGTACCACAGGGCTCAGTCCTGGGCCCACTCTTGTTTGGCATCTACTTTTCCAAGTACAAGCAAACACAGGAGGGTTATGGCTGACAAAGTTTGCAGATGACTGCAAACTGGGCCATAGTAGAAAACACATCTGACACAGATATCCTTCAGAAGGGTCTCACAGAAATGGATAACTGGTGCCAGAGCCATGGCCTAAAGTTAAATGCCAAAAAATGCATAGTCATACCCTTCGGGAAAAACAAGGTTACCCCTAGCTACCAAATAGGTGGCAATCCACTGAGCACAGAAGAAGTTATCAGGGACATGGGGACCCAGGTTGATAGTAGTCTGTCATTCGACACCCATGTAGCTAAAGTAGTTAGGAAGACCTTATACATTGCCCACCTTATCATGAAGGGATTCTCATCTAGATCAAGGGAGGTCATAGTCTCCCTATACTCATCACTCATCAGACCAATGATTGAGTACAATGCCCCATTCGGAATGTATCTGACCCGACACTTGCAGCAGCTGGAGAGGCCACAAAAGTTCCTCACCAAAAGGATAAAGGGTCTCAAACATCTGTCCTATGCTGCCCGACTGAAAGAACTCCAGCTCTATTCAGTCGCCTACCGCTTGCTCAGAGGTGACCTTTGCCTAACATACAAGGCCATGTCAAACCCAGATTTAATGAATATGCTGCACCTCAAAAATCTAGATCCGTCAGAGCCACAAGGGCGGAGACTTAAACCTCGACACGGCTATTAATAGGACGTGCTGGAGGGATAGATTCATCACCCAAAGACTCCCTATGCTGTGGAATAAAATCCCGGTATATGTGAGGCAGAGCACCTCGCTGGCCTTGTTCAAGAGAAATCTTGACCAATGGATGGGAGATCGCAGATATACCCCAGGGATTACCTCAGTGTCACTGCTCGACAGAGGCACAGCAAAATAATGGGTATAGTTCCCCATACTAAAGGGGTGGCGTAAGCCACAAAACTATGGGCTAGGCTTGTAAATGCCCTCGGGCAGATAGCCTAGTATGAACCTATGAACCTATGAACCTATAAGGAATACTACTTTGGGGGGGAATGTCACAGCCACTTTCCAGCACAAAGCAGGCATGTATCTGACTAGTTAAAGTTAATACAGCAAGGCTCTTCATGTTAAACTTGCTTACATTGCACAGTGGCAGTCACCTTCTGTGTACACCTCTGATGTCAGTCTGAGAGCAAACTGAAAGAATAAAAATAAAGCAGTGACATATTCCAGCCTGCTTCTCAGACATATATAAAAAGCACACCTCCTGACCCCAACCTCCAAAAGATATCTAGGCTTGTACGTGTCTGATGTTTGTGAAAAAAGTGAAAAATAATAATCACAGTTATGTATTCTAACTTGTTGCTACTAGATAGTACACCATTCCTACGCAAGCTATAGTGACCTTCTTCGCATGCCTCTGATGTCATGAGAGAAGTAAATGAAATAATGACCACAAAGCCTCCAACTCCAACAAAAGTGAAACCAACCTTTTGTGCATGCCTCTGAGGTCTGTGAGGAAAGTTAAAGAAAAAATGACTGCAATGTTCTCAGCCCCATCATATGATATACTGACCTGTGTACACCTTTGAATTATATAAGGAAAATTAAAGAAATTAGTCAATTGAAACTAATCAATAAGAACATAGAGTACCTTTAAACACTGGACCAGTTTCAGTTTGGATTCATCAAAAACAGGGCATGCTTACTTAACCTGGTGGAGATTTTTGAAAAAGTCACTAAAGCAACTGATGAAAGTAAAATGGTACAACACACCTCATACCTCAATCTGGCCAAAGGTTTTGGCCCAATTCCCCAATCAGGAATAGGAGAAAGCTAAATAAACTGGGAATAAGTCCCTACATCCCCTGATGAATTGCCAGATGGCTCACAGATAGGATACAGGAGATCAAAATAGTGGAAGCTATCTCCTCAAAAGAAACCATTCACCACTGGAATCCCAGAGGGTATATGACCCCTTCTGTTTGCATCTACTTTGCTGAAGTAAAAGACAGTGCCAAAGGACTCTGGCTGACTAAGTCTGCAGATGACTGCAAGCTATATGTAGTTATTTAATCCCCAAATGATTTAGCCATCCTGCAGGAAGGTTTGTTCCTAAAAAAGAACTGGTGCTAAAATCACTGACTAAAACTAAATTCCCAAAAATGCATTATTGTATCTATCCTGGGATCTACCACAGTGACAATACACCCTTAAGACTCAACCCAGTTGTTTAGGATTTGAAAACATATTTGGACAGTGACCTAACTTTTGACCAGCGTGTCCACAGTCATAATAAAGTTATTCTATATTGTGCAGCTTATTAATATTGTGGTTATGTCTAGATCTAGAGATTGTATTGTCTCCCTTCATGCAGCCCTCATTAGGTCTATCATTGAGTAAAAGTCCCCCTTTGGCATCTATCTGTTCAGACATATGCAACAACTGAAATGCTCACACAGAAAACTTACTAAAAGGATACAAGGCCTAAACAATGTGTCCTACATGGAACAACTCAAAGCCCTGTCACTATACTCTGTATCCTACAGACTGTTATGAGGTGACTTGAGTCTGGCATACAAGGCATTCTCTGATGCAGTACTGATGGATCTACTGCACATCAGCAAGTCAAATGGCATCAGAAATACTCAGCCTGGGGAGCTAAACCTCTTAGGCAACATCAACAGAAAGGTTAGGAGGGACAAGTATATCTCGCAGAGGATACCACTGCTCTGGAAGAGACTCACCATCCATGTAAAACAAAGCTCATCCCTGTCCATGTTCAAGCACAACTGGGTATATAATAGATGGGTAACAGAAAATGTACCCCAGGACTGCACCCTGTACTACTAATAGAGGCAGTTTCATGCTTTATCCTACACATGAGTCCCCTTGAATTTTCTATGGTATAATTTCAGTTATTCTCAGTAGGGATAATATATAATTATCGACCATGGGATAGGTCAGGCCAATCTAACGCCAGATGGAACAGGTTAATTAAAGCACCAAATGGGAAATTGGCTAGGTTTAAAATGTCTTACAAGGACAGCTAGTCTACTTACTCATGAACCTATAGTCTATAAAATAAGGGACATAGCCATCTGCAGCTCCTCACATGGGCTACAGTAACCTTCTGTGCACACCTCTAAGCAGGGCTTGTTTTAGAATAAGTGAGGTTAAGGGCAAAGGACACCTCTAAGTCTATGCCAAAATACATTTATACAGTCTAGGGTGTGGGGACCCACCCAGTACCCTAGAAGTACTACAGGTCTAGATGTTCTGTAATGCATTTTAGCCTTAGTTTTTGAAATATAATGATTTTTTAGCTGCATTTGTATTGCTACCCAGATAAGAGTTATGTATGTGTCTAGCATTACTGTGTGTGTCTACAGATAAAAACTGGTGATTTTTTTTCACAAACACTGATTTTGCTCCTCACAAGACAGTTCTATTACAAGATGCTCACAAAGACAGACTGTACATACACCTTTACAGAAACTGAAGGAATGCCAGTTCACCTACACATGAGTCCCCTTGAATTTTAGGCTTTAGTCTTTAGGCTGCTGGAGGAAATTAGAGCACAAGGGTAAAACTACACAGACAAAGCAAGGGAATGCAGACTCCACATAGAACAAGCCACTGTGCCAATCAGCAGGTGCTGTCATACATATCTTGTTCCAACCAAACCACCAAAGACAGCCACCTATGATATGCAAGGCACGTTTGTGATGGTGAGTGGAAGAAATCATGACCAAGTTGCTCCTCTTAAATTCACTGCAACCAAACTCCTAAACACACACACACACACACACACACACACACACACACACACACACACACACACACACACACACACACACATGCATAAGCTACCAATACTAGTTTTCACTGACTATCAACTACATTGTATGGTACACTAAACTGTTGACTGTTGTTTAACAGCGATCAAACAACACCAGGGTTAAGTCACTTTTATTTACCTCATTAAGAACAGGGTTTGCCACTTTTTCTCACACTCAAAGTGGGACATGTTTTTGTGAAGTGTGAGATTTTGTAGGACAAATCCATAATCAGTGCAAAGGACTGGACTTCCCTTTTTTTCTCAATAAAAAACTTATTCTTGTAAAATTTGAGTTGTTTCTGTTATTCAGCTAAAAAATATATTTTATGCAACTATTAAATGAAACTTTAGAAATATTATTTATATCCTAACATGTCAAGGCAGCTGATATTTTTCCTGATTTTTCACAGGACCCAACAGTCCAAACAGAGACAGTCCTGGGTAAAGAGGGACAGGTAGTAACTCTAACTGATGAGAAATTAATATGTCACTGTCCCTTATTTTGCAAAACGTTACCAATTTTTCCTCATATTCTTGCTGTGCTCCTCATAAAATGTTTTATTTTCTGTCACTCAGCATTACAGCCTATCAATAATGCCAGATATTACAGTTTTGTACTTCTTACTGTTCAGAAGGGAGGCCATGGTGATGCAGCAATTAGCATTGCCGCCTCACAGCAAGAGGTTCCCTGGTTCAATTCACGGCTGGGGTGCCTTCTGTGCGGAGTCTGCATGTCATCCCTGTGGTCATGTGGGGTTTATTTGGGTGCTCCGGTTTCCTCCCACATCCCAAAGACATGCTGCAGGTAGACTGGACACTCTAAATTAGCCCTAGGTGAGAGTGTGTGCATGTGTATGCCTTCGGTGGAAGGTTGGGTGCAGGCTGGCAACTCAACACCGAAAAACACTGCTACCAATCGTTCTGCAGACTGTTGTTCTGCTGTGGCAACCCCTAACCGGGAAAAGCCGAAAGAAGAAGACTTCTTACTATTCAGAAAAGGTCATGTGGATGCAAAACCTGTAGCTCTGTTAACTTTGTTAAGAGAATTAGAGTAATATTTAAAAAGTGATCTTAATTTTTAGCTTTGTTGCCCCATTATTTTTTTTACTTTGTGCAAAGAAGTTAAGAATTATGGTATCTGGTTTCCTGTCACTGGTTACAAAACTCCCTGACTGAAAGAGAAAACTGTCTCCGAAGGCATGGAACATCTGCGATTTTTAAAATACTAGGTAATCATTGAGACGGCTGATCTCCAGCACTTGCATCACAGACATTCATTCAATCATTACTGGCTTTTTTCAAAACAAGGTTACAGAGCAACCCTGTTTAGCATAAAACTACTAATCAGGGAGTAAAGAATGTATTTTGTTGTTGTTGTTATTGTTGTTGCTGTTCTTATTCCTCCAATCATTATCTTTACCAGTGTTATCCTAAACGGGGTTATAGTACAATCCTCCCTGTTTAGGATAAATAGATAATCTAAGAATGAATGATCTTCTTCCCCCTACCAAAGGCATCTTTTCCGAGCCCTATGCACAGTCAAGAACAATCAGGGAGCCCCCGAGTGCCTAAGCCGGCTATGGCTCAGCGTCATGAAATGGAGGTAAAAGGGATCAAAGCCTGTACCTTTAACTGCAGAAAGTAGCACATTAACAGCTTAAAGCCTTAATTCTATGCTCTAAATGCCATATCTGTATGCATTTCCTTCCAATAAATAAATAACTCATTTTTTTCATGAATACAGTTATTAAGCCCAATGCATTGTGTTGCAGCCAAAAATGTGCATATGTGTATTTTTTTCTACAGGACAGAGCAAATACTGTTGGAAATAAATGTTGCAACAGACCTGGAAATAGGAGGAAGTTGATGTCTTAAAAGGGATCTTCAGATTTTTACAGCTTTGTGTGCTTATATTCAAATGTAAATACAAAAATAATTGGCTTGATTATACTAATTATTAGCAAATGGTAACCCTTTCACACCACCAGTGCTGTTTGTTAAAATAAACAAAAAACTATTCTGACAACAGGAGATGATTAAAACTTGGGATCCAAGTAGAACAAAAGAAAATATGCTTCAAAAATAGGTGGAAACTGAAAAGCACTCATAAACCTAGAGTTCCTTACAAAGACTGACTTCCTGATTGCCAAGAAAAATACCTGACGGGTCAGGGGCACCCTTTAAAGGAAGAATTCAGCAAAGATGTACCTGTTGGGGAGCATTACCATTCAGCAGCCAGCCTTTCAGAACCAATGAAGAGTTCCAGACAACAGTGACACCACAGACACATCAGCAGGACCACGGGTAATCCTTTGCTTGCCCTGCTGAGTTTCTTTCAGCTGCACAAAGCAGCTCACCATGTTTGCATGCATTTATGAGACGTACTGTTACTTATAAATGATTTGGGCAACTGTGCACAGATAGACTGAACCAGACTATAAACCCAAGTAAAAGTAGGAAACAAGGCAAAAACTAACTAAACACACAAATCAAGTTGCATAAATACATCTGTTTAGAATCTATTAAGTCAGCTAGGCACTGGTTAGTATGCACATTCACCACAGTGTATATATATCTACTGCGGTGGTGGTGCTGCGGTAGCGTCGTCGCCTCACAGTTAGACATTGCACGTTCGATTCTCAGAGTGTCTTCTGTGTGTCGACATGCGTGAATGGGCGTTCCTTCATTGAAGGTTGTGCGTTAGGCCCAGCAAGCCAGCACATAAAAATCTACTGCCAATCATTAGCGGACCGGAGTTCCGCTATGGCGACCCCTAACCGGGAAAAAGCTGAAAGAAGACTCATATATATATATATATATATATATATATATATATATATATATATATATATATATATATATATATATCCTTTTAAGGCAAGATAAAGGATACAAGCAGTGGCTTAATTAATTACACAGAGACAGAGCATGGGGTTGTATAAGGCTCAATGCTAAAACTCTTTATATGCTTTAACCTGTATGCTTCCATGACACTGAAGCATATTACAAATACAGGCTATGGAGGAGAACATGTGAGTGGGGTATTGCAGGTCTAGGCTGGCAGTATGTCTCAGGGACTTTTGGGAGGGGTTAAGTTGTGTGGCATGTAGGAAAGATAAGAGCACTGAGAGTGGAGAGTGGAGAAGTAGCAGGAAGAGCAAAATACATGCCCAAGGATATCTGGAGCTTAGGGGAAGGAGTGATTCCTTGGAAATCCTTCCACTGGTTGCAGCCAGGACATCAGGGATGCTAAATGTACAGTACATGGTTTCAGCAACAGACAGTGATGACTGGGCAAGTGTATGGAAGGAAATGAACTGGCCTGGGCTAGGAAGAAGCCTTATGCGAAGGACAGGCCCTACATCAGTAAGAGAAGTAAAACAGGGATGCCACTGATAAAAAACAGAGAAGATTGAAAGATGTGTGACCATCATTGTGACCTTCAAATGAGATATGTGAGTTCAGGGAAAAGAAATGGAACAAGAAATCATATGAAAGAAAGCAAGCAGGAGAAGAACAGGCAGAAGTACTGTAAAATGGAAAAAGGAGCAAGAGCATGAATGTCACTCGGAAAAAGAGGGAGAGCAACAAAAATGGGTTAGAAGGCAATGTTGTCCAGTACCAGAGCCTAGGAAGAATGTGGAAGAACTGTAAACCCTCCCTGGGCAATGACAATGACAACACTGCAGATAACCGAACATGGCAAGAGCGTAATGCTTATGGTAGTCCAGGCTACCATATTCTCAGAACAGGCAGGGAATGGGGCATATATAAGACACAGGATAACCTGACAAATTATGTCAGAAAAGGAAAACAGGGAAAAGACAGCAGGGTAGGATAGGAATGGTGAGGAAAATAGGAAGTAGACTGAGAATGACACTACAGACTGCAAGGGAAAGCTGGCGTGTGGACATAGTCTTCTGCACTAACACAGGAAGGCAGACTGTCGACAGAGTCACAAGATGGGACACAGAAAGAGGGTAGCACTTGCCACCATATTGTTGGTTTGTAGTGAGTGGGGTACTAGACTGCATAACGGCTTTGTTACCAAATGTGCGTGTACTCTTACTGCCAATATACACATATACTGCACAGCAGTTATTCATTTTTTTAGTCGGAATAACTAGGAAACAGACTAAGAAATAAAGAGTATGCTAAGACTGCAGTGACACAAATGGTTAGAGAGAATAAATTAAAATGAATCCAAGCAGTTGGTATGTTCAAGGATGATATTATACCTGCCTTGGATTTCATGTAGTATTTAGTCTACTGAACCTGGAGATAGGCTGGCAGGAGTTGCAGAAAAGGGTAAATAAATCATTTCATAAATGTCCTTAAAATTCAGAGGGAACTCAATATACTAGAGGTAAAAATGAAATATCCAAAGGTCAAGGCTGCTGACAGAATGAAATAGTTCAAGATGCAAAAAGAGTGAGACCAGAGAGAAAGAGATGACATCACAGAGAAAGGGTGATGCTACAGACAGGGAGAAGGAGGAAAAAAAAGAGAAAGTCAGTGCTAGCACACAAGATGGAAGTGTTGGCTTTTCCTCAAATGCGTGTAATGAGAATAAAATCTGAGTCCTTGACTCCAATGTCAGAAATGAATTCTTTCTTCAGCATGAGAGGAATGATTTTTTAAGGTATTTAAAAGGCTGTGTAAGCAGCAACAAACAACAGGTGCAATCATGAGGTTTTTAACCCCTCAGAAGAGGTATGTAAATTGTTTTGACTATTTGAAGTAAGATATTTTTGTGTGAATGTTATAAATTAACTCCCAAAGCTTGCACAAAAGCTATAGAGAATGCACAAGAACAACAGAAGACAATGTCTGTGAATTTACTGCAGAACTACATACTTACATTCATAGGTAGATGAGTAAATATTAAATTACTACTTTTGAAATGTTGGAAGACTTTATGATAAGGAAGCAATCAGTCAGTAAGTAATTTGAAGTTAGGAAGTGATAATCTGGTTGATGAACTAAAATGTTCCCAGAGAAGAGGATTTAGACTACTGCCAGGAGTGACATACAACATCTGATATAACTACTGTTAAGCCTGCAGTGGTTAAAAAGGAGCAATACCTACTTAGGCAGTCCAGTCCAGCTAGGGCTCTAGGAGGGACACCTTTTCAGTTTCCAGTGGTCACAGATGGCTTGGACTGGGGGGGTGGCAAGTAGGACACACTGTGTATAGATATCCCAGAGATGATTATTAGAAAATTACTTTAATAATGCAGTACCTTGTGTACATTTGCTTACCCTCAGTTAGACATGGAGGCAAGCACAAGTTGATAGCAGCAGCAGCAGCAGAGAGACCCAGCAGTGGGTCCTTCAAGGGAAGAACTATGTAACAGCAGAAAGCAGCGACGTCAGTGTTGGAAAATTAATCCAAGCACCTGGGGTGGGAATAGAACCTGCAACCTTCATAAAGGTGAGTGTGCTTTCTGCTAATGTCACTGACAACTGCCAAAAGATACAAGACTTCCACTGGAATGAGACATGTGAAGGATCACAAAGAAGAAGTTAAGACAGGCTAAGTTTTCAGATCCTACCTTATAGTCGTCAAGGAGGATTTTGACACCTAAGGGCTTCAGAAACTGATATACCAGGACAATGTTTTTTGTACATAACATGTACCCATGTAGAAGTGCTACAAAGAAAAGTAATACAGCACCCAAAAGTACCAGGGGCCTACTGATGAGCACTTCTGGATGTACCCCATGATATTCCCATTTCAGGCCATATGGGTGAATATACAAACAGGGGTTGTGCAAAATTTCTTTAGGCCAGCTCTTACAAAAATATGACAGGGTATGGCAAGATATGTCAGTACTTAATAAAGGATTTTCGACTGGAAACAGACTGCCTGCCTTGCTTGGATTACTTTCGAATACTCAGTAATGCTGTAAAATTATATATTTTCTATTATTACTTTTTGAGTTTACTTTCGCTACTTCTACTACTATTGTCTGATCTGATTAATATACAGTGATTAACTAGAAATATATGGACTGAAAATTTTCCACACAGAGAAGTTTCTTACACTGTTTTGTTTTTAGACCCACTACACTTTAGTGGGTTGTTTTGAGACTTCGGGGATACCATGGAAACTACTTGTTTTTCATTGCTAAAACAAACTAGCAAGGTATACAATAAAAGTAAGGGTGCTTTGATGGCTTACCTGTTACTGTGGACCATTTTATTTTATTTTTGAATTTAACATTTGTTTACCGGGAAAGTCTGAGTTGGAACAAGGCCAATTTTCAGAGGAGGCCTGGAGAGAAATGCTTCAGATGCATGTCTTTACAGTGTGGGAGGAAACCCACATGAACACAGGGAGGACATGCAGACTCTGCAGACTCCACACAGAAGGCACCCCAGCCGAGAATCGAACTGGAGAACCTCTTGCTGTGAGGTGACAGTGCTACCACTGTGCCGTTTATAGGGTAACCATGGGCATTGTGAGATATTTTATTATCCTCAAGTAGCACAGGTAAGAGATGCATCTTGTTGGTGGTAGACAATGCTACTAAATACCATGAGGCAGTAGTTATGTCCTGCACCAAGCCAGAGAAGATGAAAAATGCTCTCTAAGAAATTTTCAGCATAGGTTCATAGGTGTGTACTAGGCTAATGGCACTGGAGCCTTTATAAGCCTAGCCCATAGAAGTGCCCTGGCATCGTGCCACCTGACGTTAGTTCCCCAGAGTGAGCTTTCTATTTCCCATCCACTCATCAAGATTTCTCTTGAAGAGGGCCAGTGAGGTGATCTGCTTGACATGTACGGGAAGTCTATTCCAGAGTATGGGCAGTCTCTGGGTTATGAACCTGTCCCTCCATCATGTTCTGTTGATTGTGGTAATGAGGTTGAGATCTCTGGAGCGTGTGGTGCAGAGGGATTGGGATTTCTTTATATGAAGCATTTCTAACAGAGCTGGGCCAGACATGGCTTTGTAAGTCAAGCAGAGATCACCTCTTAGTAGATGATATGAGACAGAGAATAGCTGGAGTTTTTTGAGTCTGTCCATGTAGGACATGTGTTTAAGGCCTAGGATCCTCTTCATGAGGTACTTTTTTGGCCTTTCCAGCTGTTGCATGTGTCTAGTGAGGTACATGCCAAATGGGGCATTACACTCGATGACTGGTCTAATGAGGGAAGAGTAGAGAGAGATGATGACCTCTTTCTTCCTGGATGCAAAACTCTTGGTAATGAGATGTGCCACACAGAAGTACTTTCTGATCACAGTGGCAATGTGGTGGTCGAAAGAGAGGTTGCTGTCAACCTGTGTCCCCAGATTTCTTATAACTCCTTCAGTGTTAAGTGGGCTCCTATCAATGTGGTAATTAGTGGGAACTGAGTTTTTCCTAAAGGGGATGATGATGCATTTTTTGGCATTAAGCTTAAGGCCATGGTTTCGACACCAGTCATTGGTCTCAGTAATGCCTTTCTGTAGGATGTCTACATCACTCGGAGAGTTAATAATGGCTCCCAGCTTGCAGTCGTCTATGAACTTGGTCAGTCAGAGTCCCTCCATGTTGGCCTGGATTTCTGAGAAGTAAATGCCAAACAGGAGAGGACCCAGGACCGATCCCTGTGAGACTCCACTTGTGACTGGTCAGCAGTCTGACATGGAGTCCACTACTTTCACACCGTGTGTTCTATCTGTGAGCCAATTTGCAGCCCACCTAGTGACATAGGGGTTGATGCCTAGTTTGGTTTGTTTATCAATAATTCCTAAGTAGGAATGGTATCAAAGGCCTTGGCCAGATTGAGGTAAGCTGTATGAACTGCCTTGCCCTCATCCACACCTCTGGTAACTGACTCAAAGAAGTCAACCAGGATGAGCAGGCATGATCTACCTTTCACAAAACCAAACTGCATGGGATTTAGAGTTTGGAGAGTCCCTATATCCTTGTTAATTAGGTCCATGATGATGCGCTCCATAGCCTTACATATCAGATTCACCAGGCTAATGGGGTGATAATTCCCAGGGTCTGTAGCTGCTCCCCCTTTATGGAGAGGGATGGCTGTAGCAGTGTGCCATTTGGTAGGGACAAAGCCTGAGGTGAGGCTGTGATTGAACAGGTCACACAGATATGGTGCCAGTTCACTTTGTAGTTCATGTAGAACACATCCAGGGATATTTTTGAGTCCCATGGAAGCTGTATTCTTGGCCTTTGACAATGCAGCTTTAACCTGTGCTGCAGTAATGCTGGGTGCCTGGCATTCTTCCAGTATTGTGATTAGTCCCTTTGGGGGGGGGGGAGAGATAAAGTTGGCACTGAATCTGTCGGCCAGTATGTTGGCAATATCTGTTGGCTCAGTATAGGAGGTACCATTGTGCAGTAACTCAGAGCAAACATGGGCACTGCAATGGAGATTCTTGATATAACTATAAAAGGCTTTGTGGTTGTTTTTAGTGTCTGTCACAATTCTGCCTTCATAGCTGGCTTTAGAGGTTTTGATGAGGGATCTCAACTTTTTGTTGAGGCTAATAAGAGAGTTTTTCCAGTCTTGGGACTTCACCTTTTTCTGCTACAGTTTCTTCCTTCTGTTGTAGAGTTTATTAATGGCAGAGGACCACCAGATTGGCTTCCTTTTTTTGGAGGAGAGCGTCTTGGTTCTGTTGGGTATGGCTAGTTCCATGCATTTATGTATGTGCTCATACAGTGCATTGGTGTATGATTCAGCAGTCATGCATCTATTTTCCATTGACATTGGTGCCTTGAAGTTAGCCACCTCTGTTTGTAGGAGCCCAAAGTCAGCTTTGGAGAAGTTTTTCATGGTGGTTACCTTTGCAGGGGGTGTGGGTGAGATGTAAATTTCCATAGTGAGTAGTTTGTGGTCACATCTAACCAGGGAGGAATTGACTATTGGTGTAGGGCAACGGTTACCCATGTTAGTAATAACCAGGTCAAGGATGTTGCTTCCTCTAGTTGGTTAAGAATGAGCTGGTCCAGGGCATTGGAATTGATGAATTCCAGGAAGCGTTGGGCCAGTGTACTGGTACATGAGTATTTATCCAGTTGATGGAGGGGTAGTTGAAGTCACCTAGTATGAGAGTGTTGGGTTGGATCCTAATAGTTTCCAGGGTGCTTAGGAACATGGAGTGAGAGTCTTGGGACATGGTTGGAGACCTATAGCAGACTATGACCTGAATCGCCATCTTACCCAATGTTAGTCGTACCTGAAGTATGTGTTATGCTGGGTGCTAGTCTGGAGGTGTGCATATCCTTTATGAATATGGAGACATCACCACCTTTGGAGCTTCGGTCCATGTTCTGGGGCCGAAAGGTGTGGAATGAGTTATAGCCTGGTAGTGCAGGGGTGCTTTCTGCTGCTTTAAACCAGGTCTCCGTCACAGCACAAATGTCGATGTTCTCCATTTTGAGGAGTGCTTCGAGCAGAGAAGGTTTCCCCAGAAACAGTGGCAGATAGGGGTGCTAATTGCATGTCAGGTCTGATGTCTTTTTGTGTACGCATTTTGAAGCAAAAAAAAAAATTAAAACTACCCCATCCACCCAGAGCTCTATAACCTGGTAGAGAGGTTTAACTCTACTCTTAAAACCATGTAGCCAGCATTTGTAGAGCAGTTCAAATGTGAGATGGATAATTTTCTGCCACATCTCCTCTTTACATACAGGCAGGTCACATGTGCCTCAAAAATCCATATTTTTCACACTTTGAGTTGCCATATGGTCACAGAGGCAAGAGACCCATCAATTTAATTCATGATGACTCAGAGAATAAATGTAATTTCCACAAGGATTTCCTTGTGAAGTATGCCCTGAATTTCAGGACTAGGTTTAGGGAACTCATAGGTTTGACATAGGAGCACAAGCATAACCACAGCAAAGGGTATGGCATGATCCAATAACCAGAGCTCAAGAATATATTTTTGTACAGGAGGTAGTAATACATATTCCTGTTTGACAAAATAAGCTGCAGGCAGCATGGAAGGATGTTTTTTTCTGTTGTGAACAAGGTAAATTATGTTAACCACATGGTGGAATTGCCAGGTAGGAGGCAGAAAGACAAGCTTAACAATGTTAACATGAAGAAGCCCTACCATGACAGAGACACAGTGGTACTCATTTAGAGCTGGAGCATGGTCAAATGGAGCCCTAGGCAGAATAATGGATCAGGAGTCTCCCCTACAGCCATAACGTGTTCCATTATTTAGCTATCTCTCCCCAATTCCCATAAACGCTGTTCAAACCTGTTAGTGTGCATGCTGTTTTCCTCTTTACTTCTACAATAATTACAAATACTTGCATTTAATTTAACATTTTTTATTTCAAATTTTATAACACAAACGCTGATAGCCATTTTCTACACAAAACGATACAGTCTCACCATGAAAACAGACTTAGTATGAGCAACAGTAAAGTTCTCTACCCTTGAAAACCACATTCATTGAAACTGCATTGAAACCCACATCCATTTAAAATGCATCTGACCAGTGGTGGAATAAATGTACCTTTGGACTGTTTTCTAAACATGTACCCCTGCACACATGTTTGCTTAAATGCATGTGTTCTCTGATTCATGTTCATAATTGTATTAAATTATATTCCTTGTTTAATGCAGCAACACTTATTAGAGTGTGTTTTAATTTTGTTGTTTTGAGCAGTTTTTCGGAACAATTTACAAGGTTGGCATAGCATTTTAAATCACAAATACTGGATCGTCACATTGGGAACGCTTTTTCCACCAGGTCTGAATGATCATTTATAACTATAACTTCTACGAGGAATTGAATTTATACCCTCTGTGTTACATGTCTCTTTATTGGTATATGGTTGCAATAATCTTAATATTACATTTGTCCATTTTAGGCATACGTGGATACCATGTTTCAAGTGGCCTCTCTACCAGGACTACATGTTGACTTATAATCATACAAAAATTTTATGAACATATATGCCTTTTGTACCATTGTGATTTATCATTTTTGTGTTATATTGTTTATTTTTGGTGTATTAAGTTAGTCCAACATATTTCGTCAGACTTATTACGGTTATATGTTAGTCCAACACATTATGTGCTATTTTTCATGGTTTTGTGACTTTTACCTACTTTATTTTTGTTCTGTTACTATGGTTCTGTGAGGTGATACTATATTTGTGTGATTATGCCTTTAGATGTATTTGGTGTGCATTATATTTTTCCCCATGGTTTTGCCATATTATATATTTTATATATATATAAAATATATATATATATATATATATATATATATATATATATATATATATATATATACTTTTTCTTAATGTTACCATGATATGTAGCTTATTTTATGAATATATAGGAACTTTAGTGGGTTTTTGTATTGCTCTGCATACTATGTTATTCGCTATCCTTGTGCATTTTATTTATTCACGCTGTCACATTTATTATTAATATTATTGTGTTGAGTTTAATTTTTATTATTTCCATTTAGGTATTGTATTTTTGGGAGCGGGAATATACCATTTCCCTTATGGGTTGGGCATTTTCTTATTGGTTGAGTGGGTTTATAAATATTCATGACTTTTTGCTTTTGCTTTTTGGACTATGTATCACTGAAGAAGGCATTTTTTGCCGAAACCAGTCTGGTTATTAAAGTCATGGTTTCTTGGTAATTAGTTGGTGTTTTCATTATTTTTCACTTCGACTCACATATCTGTTGGCCAACAGTGGTTTTCATGGTACATTCTGGGCCGTGCAGTACCTACGTGCGGAGCATTGTGTTTGGATTCTAAACATGTACCCCTCAACACATTTTTGCTTAAATGCATGTGTTCTCTGATTCATGTTCATAAATGTATTAAATTATATTCCTTGTTTAATGCAGCAACACTTATTAGAGTGTGTTTTAATTTTGTTGTTTTGAGCAGTTTTTCCAGTAAGCAATGAAACAAAATATATGAATCAATAAGGACAAAATTACTCATTTCAGAGCATTTCAACAATAACAGGTATTTATAATCCAAAAACATCAGTAAATAGGTACAATCTCTGCAGAAGTAAAAGTCATCTGAATAATTCCATATTACAGAGAACAAATATTAATGCAGAGCTTACTGCTAGCAAACAACTTTGCACTCACTGTTTCATCTAGAAATGCGATTCCATGCTGCCCTTGAAAAATAAATTGCCTATGTTACTTTACAAAGACTGGCATGCTTGTAATACGGAATAAGGAATAGCAGCAAACCAACAGCAGGTTCATAATTATTAGACATCTCATCCAAAGGATGACACACTCAGGAGCACAGCACCCCTCCCCCTTATTCTGTACTATATAGTCAGCAATCAATCTACCTGGTGTGGGAATAGAACTCACAACCTTCTGCATCAAAAGTAAGTGTGTTACCTGTTGCACCACTATGAACAGCACAACTATGAAACTCTAAGACTGACATTGATAGACTGTAATCCTCAGAGATTTACACAAAAATAAGTAAATAAAATTAAAGGAGACCTGGTAGAAAGTGTGGAGGTTTAAGGCACTTGCCTATCAATAACTAAGGTTCAGGCTTTAACTCTGAACAAAGTCACTTAACTAGACATTGCCCCTAACTGGGACATTACACACACACACACACACACACACACACACACACACACACACACACACACACACACACACACACACACACTGTAATGGGTTCATTGTTTGGAAATGTTTCTCTCTGTGTGGACTTTGGATGTTTGGACCATGGGTGTTGGCAGCAGCATTATAAATGAACTGTGTTTTTCTCTCCCTGCTGCCATCTAACAGATGCTGCTGTTGCTATTACTCAAAATCACCCATGCGGATGTCCAGATATCCTGCAAGGACAACACTGGGGCTACTGAGGCTGTCCAATCAGCAACAACAATGACCAACAAGGCTTCTGGAGCTGCTTTTATTTTTTTTAGCAAAGTGGGCCCCCCAGCCAACAAGGCCCTAGACAGCTGCCTAGTTCATCTAGTGCTAGATCCAGCTCTGTACTCAGTATCAGCAGTGGGTTCCAGGACATTATTTTTTAGAGGATGAGCAAGTATTTTCACAGCAGCTATCTCCTACCAAAAATCTGAGCAGTACTACAAAAGTTTGATGACATGTTCACTGATAAGCTAATAAAAATGGAGGTAAAGAGGTAAAGACACTTCTACGGGCAGTGTGATAATACAGGAAGTTTGCTGCCTAGTATAACACAGCATCCATCCCACTTTAAAGACCTTAACAGAAAGAACACACCAGGTTGTTCTGGATACCACACTTTGAGCATGTATTTCAAAAGTTCAAGGAGGCCTTGAGTGAATCCATTGTGCTAGCCAGTCCCAATCACAATCAAGAATTTTTTGTGCAGGTAGATGCCAAAAACCACAGTTTCAGAGCCGTACATATCCAAGGGCAAAAGCACTCCACAGTTTATCTCAGTCACAGACATCAGCAAAAGGAGCAATCGTATGCAGGTACAGAAAAGGCATGTCTAGGCATAGTCTGGGCTCTGCAAAAGCTTCAGACCTGCTTCTGTAGTACAAAAATCACTGTGGTTACAGATCAGAGCCCCTTAAAATGGTTACACATGGCCATTAGTTAAAATGAAAAGCTACTCAGGCATAACTTGGGATTGCAATCATAAACCCTAACAATCCAGCATAGGAATGGGGCCAGTAATGCAAATGCAAATGCAGATGGTCTGTCAAAACATGGGCTGGGGCAGTGTACCCAAGACATCACAAGCTCTGTTTTTTGAAGGCATCCTAAGAAAATGCAATACCTATATTAAAGAAATAGGTGCTTGGACAGTATATAAACCTGCAACTGTTAGGAATGCAACAAAGCTATGAACTGTATAAAAATGTGTGTTAATAAGAGTACAGGTCATATGATTGCCCAATGTCAAGCTGCATCTAAAAACTGAAAGTAAAATTCAATACACAGAACTGTAACCTTTTTTTTCTTTCAGGGAAGGGCAGCTCGACTGCAGTAGAATTTAAATGGTAAAATGGTGACTTTTTTTCTGTATGAGGGATAGTAACAAAAACATACACACACTTACAACGAGCCAGATTAAACCAGAGATCTCCAATTACATAAGGCATTACATCATTCAAATGAGGTGCAATATCTGCAGTTTTTAATGTTGATTGATAGGCCAGGATAGTGCCACAGACCTTTTTAAAAGGAGATTATGTCTGGTTGTCACTGTACAGAAGTGTATGTTCCATTGATGATCTATCCTGAGACAACCTTCCAGAAGTCAAGTCACATGACGCTCTTGCTATAAAGACCCAGTTCACAGAACACGTTTGAAACTGCCTTTGTAGTGCTTTGGATGTATTTCAAGAACCATATGATCCTCTGTGAAAGTGCTTTGCTCAACTTTACTTTGCTTGTTCTATTTTTGTAGTTTTTAGACAGTGGTAGACATGCCTAGTAATTATTTTACCCAGAGTTTAGTCAGAAAATATATAGCTGTTTGCCAACTATTTTTCTACAAAGATTCTTGTCTGTTACAACCTTTCTTTTTACATTTCTCTGTGCAGCATTGCATCTTGTTTGTATATTTCATTTCTCAACCTGTGTTATTTAGTTTCTTGTAGTAAAGAAAAGTATTTAATTTTTTAAACATTTCTGACAGGTTATTCATTTACTGATTGATTGCTATAAGTACTGAGTGGTTTATGATCAGGCACTGATAGCCTTCTCTGAAAGAACAAGCCTGTTCAGCTAATGTTTTTATATTTTTCTGAAAATGTTTATTCTGATTTCATTTATCTTTCCCTTAATTCAAGTATTATATCCGTATTCAGTTTAATGATTCAACCATTTCTAAAAGATATTCAGCAAATTTGTATGGAGAGGAGATCATCTTCACATTGCTTGGGTGAAAATGTACAATTCAAGGAAGAGATACGGTTTACAAGTACCGGAACTGAAGATGCATGTAGCAGCACAGATCTTTATTAGTATGATAATGGTGCAATATTCTCATGACTGCCATTATATCAGGCTTAGGCATAAGACAGTGATATACCGGGCACCATTAGAATGGCAACTTATAAAGGAAATTCTATAATAGTACACTTTTTGATGTTTTTTATTCCAGGACACAAGACCGTTATGTATATTTTCATATGCTTTGGAGTTACTTTCAAGTAAATAAGTTTTGCCATTAAATTGGCCAATACAATTTTTTTGACATTACCTGACACAACATATGAACATTTATAAGCAGAATAGTAATGATACTCCTTTGGTAATTAGAAATATATATATTTAGAATTAAAATCCTGTATCAGCACATCAGAGGTGTACCAGTCCAGTAGACTCTTTATTAATTTATAAGAAAAAAAAAAACAATGGTGATCGTATATAAGATTGTAAAAACAGATTCAACCTGTGTTCATATATCCTGGCAAATATATGTGGGATGATAGGTTTTCTGTCAATTTTTTTAATGATGCCTGTCAAAGTCTTTAAAATATGTATGCAAACCATATTTGACTACATGATTCATCTATTCAGATTAAAATATTTTGTAATACATTTAACTCCATATAAGACAGAGAGCATGGGTACGAAAAAGTGATGCTAGATCGCATTGTAAAACACCAATGACCAACACACTTCATCGTTTGAGGTGTTGTCAACTTAAAAACTAGTGGAAGTGAACTACTGACTTAGACTGTGCTGGAATATGAAAATACCATGTTCTCTGACTTAGTTTTTATTAGACTATTACAAGAATATTGGGAAATTTATATATTTAGCAACTATGGCTACCCAAGAATGTGTATTAAAAACCGGAAAGTATATCCTTTGTTATATTTTCCACTGGATTCGTGCTGGAAGTATTACTTAGATTATCTTATAACATTTAAGGAGAAATAGGAAGTTATAGCTGAAGCATAAAGTATATAAACTGAACCTCCTTATTCTCCGGTCACATGGAAAATTCTTACCATAGAACAATTACATTTTTCTAGCTCCAATTTACATCAGCTTGTTCCCTCTTTGGTGATGGCTTTTCTATTCTTTTCTTCTGTCTGTCTATCTGTTATCTATCTATTTATTTATTTATTTATGCAATTTGTTAACTGGGATAGAGCACTGATCCAAGTGGACTTATCCTTTCATTTGTATTTATTGATGACACATTTTTACTATTGCCTTTGTCTTGCTGATATAAAATAAAAGTAGTTTTAGAACAGAACTCATGCTATTAAAGAAGGGGTATTTGCCCTAGACAGAAAAAAAAAAGTTGTTAACAGTAGAGTCCCACAAGGCTCTGTCCTAGACCATTTCCTCTTTGGTATATATGTCTCTAACATGAAAGTCTATATCAAGGTATTATGGCTAAATCTGCTAATGATTGATATATCTGTATATATATGGATCTACTTCACATGAATGACAACTCAAAATACTGAATCTCATTTAACTGAGACCACAATACCTAATTTTCAGAATACTGAAAACTCATTTGACTGAGTCTCATTATACTGAAAGCTTACAATGCTGAATTTCAACACTTACAACACCAACAACTCTTTCCAAAACATAAAAATTACTTACCCTCTTAAGAGAAACCAGACGATATATATAACCAAACTAGGTGGGGTGGGAAAGGCTGTAGCTCCCAAATACACCCATGCGGTGGGCTGTGCCCCCCACACTCCCACAACTATATATACTAACTCCAGGATCGCACTACAGTGGGGAAAAGAGCATATAGCCAAACTCTGGAACACACTTCCAGGGACTATTGCAAAAAAAAACAATTTGATAATCAGTTCAAAGCACTCCTAAAGGAACATCTCACTAATCACTGGTTGTGCTCTTGTCACTCTTCTGGATAACTACAAACCCACTTTTATCTTAGTTCTCATCATAACTACTATCCTCATTTGTATTATTCGTCTTATATAAAAGTAGCACAGTACTGTATGGTGTAATTGCTTAGTTTGTACTATTGCCTGCATTGCTGTATCAATCATATTGTATAAATGCCTGTATTGTTTGTAAACATTGTTTGTTTTGAAATACTATGGAGCTTTTCTCTCTGGGTCTCCACTGAAAACGGGCCCCTGGCCCAGTCAGACACTACCCAGTAAACAAATGTAATAAATAATAAATAAAATTAATATACCTTTTACTTACCTTACAGTACTGTACACACTGCCCGTCTGCCATATTACTTTAGATACTTCCCATAAAAATGTAAAGAGACATACCCACATTTAGAAACACTACGGCACTACTTTCTATGCTACTATCGATATTCTGACAGTCAGTACTTTAAGTTACAGTAATGTTTTTTTTATCACAAGCAAGTCACACGTGAAGGAAAACACACATCACATCTATGGCTTAAAATTCAGTATTTTGAAATTCAGCACTGTAAGCTTTCAGTATAATGAGACTCAGTCAAATGAGTTTTCCGTACTCTGAAAATGTGGTCTCAGTCAAATGAAATTCAGTATTTTGAGTTTTCAGTATGTATATATAAAATATTTTACTATAATCTAACACATTCATCAAGAGTTTGGATACCTATGTGCTGATAAACAAATTCTCCTTTCACCATTATATTTCTGTCATAGTTAGAAAATCCTTCTATCTTAAACAAATTATCATACATGGCATTACCTTAAAGTCTAAAGCAATTGTAGTTGCACTTTATTCTTCCATTATCAAGCCTATCATTGAATACAATACTCCCACCAACATGTACTTCACTAAGCACCTAAAGAAACTCAGGAAACTTCAATGTCTCTTCACCAAAAAGATTTCAGGTCTCAGTACCCTTAATTGCTCTGACAAACTTAAAGTCATGTCCCCCTACTCAGTGCTACTTTCTCCTGAGGGGGGTTCTTCACTTATCCTTTCATGCTAAGAATGACAAATCACTCTTTGAACCTCCTCACCTAGACAGAAGTAGCGGTAAAGAAAACACACATTCTAGATGCATAAACCTATCTAGTCACATGAACTCAACTAGATGACATGTCAGGTATATAACAGAAGGTATTCTTCATTTTTAGGATAGACCGCCATGGCATACCAAGCAGAGTGTTTACCTAGCAATCTTTAAAAATAGTCCAGATTACCAGATGGGCGACAGCAACATTTTCTCACCAATAAGTAAGGAAAACCTAATTAACAGGGTACATTGTTAGTCTTCAACTAGTATTGAGGGAAGTGGTTGAATTGATGTTCTGTATGTCTGTAAGCTTAGTAATAACATGGGAATTTATGTTCCTCTGTGGGTGAGTTACCAGCATTGCATAAAGCATTTTGTTACAGTAAGAATGAATGTTATATGGTCTATACCCATGGAACAGTACTGTGATTATATATGTTCAGGGTCATAGAGGCAGATATGTGTGGCCAGCATGAACAGATACGCTACTGCTTTAAGCATAACCTCACATGAATAACAAGAAGTCCTAATATTACACAGGGCAAACATTTGGGCTTAACAAATATATAAAGCCATGGAGGACTCCGATGACAAGATTTATAACTTAAAAGAAAAGTTAGGGGAGTATTTAAAAAAAAAAAAAAAAAAAAAAACAGTTCAAATTGCATTAGGTCAGGAGCACTGTACGGAAGACAATAAAACCATGCATACTGTAAGTATTACACTAGCTTAAATGCCTTAGTGAGGAGTTTTCAGTTTTCACATTGACAAGGAAATCAAGCACAAATAATGTAGAAATATAAAAACAAAAAGACAGAGAGAGACACGCCAAGATACACATCAGTCAGACTAAGGTAAAGAACAAGCAAAGTGCAGTTCCATGGCTGATAAAAGACGAAATTCCAAAACCAATGCAGTCAAAAAGTTTAACAAAAAAAGAGATGAGAGCTTTCATGATTTAAACAATTGCTTCTTCAGATCACATTACTGCACTTTACTTGTTCTTTACCTGTTGACTGTTTTGATTTTGTGCAGCTTACCATTGTGAAGTATTTATATTTTCTTGAATCATTCAGACTAAACAGACTGTGTTAGTTAAGACATGCGTGGCAAATCTTTCACTTGTACACGACCCTTAACCCTATTTTGATTTTGTACAAGACATCATGGATACCCGATAGCAATAAGAAATGTGACACAGGACACTTTTAATTTTTAAAACTTTACTTTAATAATTTTGTTGACAATTGTCCCCTCGGGATAGTAAATATCATTTGGGGTACCTAATGCATGGATGATGATCTCATTTTCAATCACTGTGTAGTTAAAATCAGAATGCCAATTTCTGTGTAATCAACACCTCAACTTTGAACCAGTGATAGGCTGACTTGTAGAGTATTAAAAGTACTTTGCCTATACTGAAAAGTAAGGTCAAAACACTTTTGTAATAAGTAAACTACAGAAAGACTATGGCAGCTGATGTACGCAGTCAAGTGTTGTGCATATCATGATAATGGTATTTCTTTTTTGTTTGTTTGTTTTGTATCCACAGACTCATACAGATGATTCCCTTTCCTATACCCACCTGACCCAATTGTTCCTCTATCAGGGCAAGACTTCTCCCACCTATTCATTCTCTGGTGGAGGTGAGAGTCTGGTGTTAGAGTGTGAACCAGTTTGCAGGTCCTGAGCACCATCAGCTCCCACGTGGCAGCCTGCAAGCATTGCTATAGCCACATCAGGAACAGCATGCTTAGTTGCAGTGACCATACATCAGAATCTTCATGCAAAACACCTGAATTCTTTCAGGTGTCACCAGTGCAGTGAGCCAAGGAACCTCCCTTCTCCCAGAATGGGCAAGGCAACATCAACAGTTGACTTTCATCATACCCAAGCCAGGCCCTGTATCACTCATCCTACTAGTCAAACTTGCACCATCTGGGGTACATTTGGGAACTTATCCCTCTGCACCATGTGCCAGGCTGTATATTACATTTATACAAAACTGTAGTGCAGAAGTAACATTCAAATGTATAAAGCTAAACACTCTACTGATAATAACATTTCAATGGAAGTAGGTTTCATCTCTAAGAAGATGTGGAAAAGCAACCTTCCCTAAATATTCTTAGAACTGTACATTTTAAACTTAAGCAAGATGAACTGAACTTTGCATTATCTGCATATTTCTTGAAAAGTATAAGGAAAGGAACACATCATCTGTCTGAATGTGTAAACTATATGAAACACTAAAATGGTCATATATTTAAATCTGGGAAAGTTAAACTGCTGGCATAAAGAGAGAAAACCTACCTGCATCTCAGACTACTGGGGTTCAGTTAGCATCTGCTACAGCTGGATTGGGAAGGATAGGTGGGTCTATCCTCTTGGGGGAGGGGCAGGCTGGGGCTGTCCAGCACCATAAAGAAATTACAGTGGGTGGTCATGGTGATGCAAAGGATAGTCCAAGAGTGGGTGTTCAGTCTCCAGGTTGTATATTCAGTAGCCCTCAGTGTGGCTGCAGAGAAGCATGCATTCACATAGTGAAAGCATATATGATCCCCCAGCTAGCTCTCACAGTCAGTAAGGGGAAATACCCAGGATGGGGAAATGAATGGATGTGGCTGAAAGGATGAGGAGGCTTGACAGTCAGCAAATACAGTGGCAAAAAAATGCACAGAAAAAAAAAGTATAAGGGAGTCATCTTTGAATGGGGCTGTGTTCATCTGCAGCCCCCTCATTATCATATACAGGTTAACTAAGCATTCCCTATTCCCTTCACTCTGAGGAAGAGCAGCCTCATCTTTTATTTAATATGCAATGGCACTGGAACTCTATCCGCTACAAAAATGTTTGAAATATTTAATATATTTTTAAACGTATTTAAGTCTAATTGAGGTATTTGTTATTTACATTGTCAATTCAACAAGATTAGATTTGGCAATGTGAGGTTTGTACCATATAAATGTGATTATTTATTAGGTCCCTATCACTCTGCGTCATGACGGCCAGTCAGCTAGAAACTTTTGAATGACAAACCACTGCCAGGAAAATTCAAAAGACTATTACAAAACCTGCTTATTTGTAAAACTGATAGCCCAGAAAATGCAGAAAGAGTATACTCCTTTTAATTTTGCAGGTTGTTTAAAATGTTGCAATTGGAAAATATGAATGGATAAAACTAGAAGTCTGTGTATACAAGTGAAAACAAATGATTTTATTTAAAAATACAATTCACTGGGCAATTTAAAACTTATTTTCTAGTTCATAAAATTATTAAATTATGTTATCTGAAATGTTTGTACTTAATACAATGCTTGTTGAAATATACTGAAAAAATTCAGAGTTCTTCTAACATAGCTGATTCAAAATTCCATAACCACTGTGACTGCAATGTTCGGTATAAAACTGTTTAAAAGTCTTAATATACTTTTAGAATAATTGTTTTGTATGTTATGGTACTGTGCTTCTATTAAAAAAACAAATGCCGTCTTTGAAAAGAAAGGGGAGGGTTGATATGACATTTTGATAACCTAATCAGCTCACAAACCACCCTAACATATGTCTGCTAATTACCTGCCAGAAGTCAGTTTTAGTGATCTAGCAGCATAGATCTGTGACTGACACACACACTCCGGCATCTTCTACCAGGGCACACAACCCACATGCAGGCACCACTGCATTATCCACTTGGAAGTTTGATCTTCCCTGATGGATAGACTTGGTGTGTCCTTTCTTATAATTTCTACTGGCCATGAATTGCTGTATCGTCCAGCCACTTCACAAACAAGAGAGCTTCAGGGCGTTTCCATGACATATACGTAAGCCTCACTATAATAAACAGAGAGCTTAAGGGCATTTCCATGACTTATACGTAAGCCTCACTATAATAAACAGAGAGCTTCAGGGCATTTCCATGACTTATACGTAAGCCTCACTATAATAAACATAGAGCTTCAGGCCGTTTCCATGACTTATATGTAAGCCTCACTATAATAAACAGAGAGCTTCAGGGCATTTCCATGACTTATACATAAGCCTCACTATAACAAACAGAGAGCTTCAGGCCGTTTCCATGACTTACACGTAAGCCTCACTATAATAAACAGAGAGTTTCAGGCCATTTCCATGACTTATACTTAAGCCTCACTGTAATAAACAGAGAGCTTCAGGCCATTTCCATGACTTATATGTAAGCCTCACTATAATAAACAGAGAGCTTCAGGGCATTTCCATGACTTATACGTAAGTCTCACTGTAATAAATAGAGAGCTTCAAGGCATTTCCATGACTTATACGCAAGCCTCACTATAGTAAACAGAGAGCTTCAGGGCATTTCCATGACTTATCTGTAAGCCTCACTATTATAAACAGAGAGCTTCAGGGCATTTCCATGACTTATACGTAAGCCTCACTCTAATAAACAGAGAGCTTCAGGGTGTTTCCATGACTTATATGTAAGCCTCATTTTAATAAACAGAGAGCTTCAGGGCGTTTCCATGACTTATACGTAAGTCTCACTATAATAACCAGAGAGCTTCAGTGCGTTTCCATGACTTATACGTAAGCCTGTCTATAATAAACAGAGAGCTTCAGGGCATTTCCATGACTTATACGTAAACCTCACTATAATAAACAGAGAGCTTCAGGACATTTCCATGACTTATACTTAAGCCTCACTATAATAAACAGAGAGCTTCATGGCGTTTCCATGACTTATACGTAAGCCTCACTATAATAAACAAAGAGCTTCAGGGCATTTCCATGACTTATACGTAAGCCTCACTGTAATAAACAGAGTTTCAAGGTGTTTCCATGACTTATACGCAAGCCTCACTATAATAAACAGAGAGCTTCAGGGCATTTCCATGACTTATCCGTAAGCCTCACTATTATAAACAGAGAGCTTCAGGGCATTTCCATGACTTATACGTAAGCCTCACTATTATAAACAGAGAGCTTCAGGGTGTTTCCATGACTTATATGTAAGCGTCACTCTAATAAACAGAGAACTTCAGGGCGTTTCCCTGACTTATACGTAAGCCTCACTATAATAACCAGAGAGCTTCAGTGCATTTCCATGACTTATACGTAAGCCTCACTATAATAAACAGAGAGCTTCAGGGCATTTCCATGACTTATACGTAAGCCTCACTATAATAAACAGAGAGCTCCAGGGCATTTTCATGACTTATACGTAAGCCTCACTATAATAAACAGAGAGCTTCAGGGCATTTCCATGACTTATACGTAAGCCTCACTATAATAAACATAGAGCTTCAGGCCGTTTCCATGACTTATATGTAAGCCTCACTATAATAAACAGAGAGCTTCAGGGCATTTCCATGACTTATACATAAGCCTCACTATAACAAACAGAGAGCTTCAGGCCATTTCCATGACTTACACGTAAGCCTCACTATAATAAACAGAGAGTTTCAGGCCATTTCCATGACTTATACTTAAGCCTCACTGTAATAAACAGAGAGCTTCAGGCCATTTCCATGACTTATATGTAAGCCTCACTATAATAAACAGAGAGCTTCAGGGCATTTCCATGACTTATACGTAAGTCTCACTGTAATAAATAGAGAGCTTCAAGGCATTTCCATGACTTATACGCAAGCCTCACTATAGTAAACAGAGAGCTTCAGGGCATTTCCATGACTTATCTGTAAGCCTCACTATTATAAACAGAGAGCTTCAGGGCATTTCCATGACTTATACGTAAGCCTCACTCTAATAAACAGAGAGCTTCAGGGTGTTTCCATGACTTATATGTAAGCCTCATTTTAATAAACAGAGAGCTTCAGGGCGTTTCCATGACTTATACGTAAGTCTCACTATAATAACCAGAGAGCTTCAGTGCGTTTCCATGACTTATCGTAAGCCTGTCTATAATAAACAGAGAGCTTCAGGGCATTTCCATGACTTATACGTAAACCTCACTATAATAAACAGAGAGCTTCAGGACATTTCCATGACTTATACTTAAGCCTCACTATAATAAACAGAGAGCTTCATGGCGTTTCCATGACTTATACGTAAGCCTCACTATAATAAACAAAGAGCTTCAGGGCATTTCCATGACTTATACGTAAGCCTCACTGTAATAAACAGAGTTTCAAGGTGTTTCCATGACTTATACGAAGCCTCACTATAATAAACAGAGAGCTTCAGGGCATTTCCATGACTTATCCGTAAGCCTCACTATTATAAACAGAGAGCTTCAGGGCATTTCCATGACTTATACGTAAGCCTCACTATTATAAACAGAGAGCTTCAGGGTGTTTCCATGACTTATATGTAAGCGTCACTCTAATAAACAGAGAACTTCAGGGCGTTTCCCTGACTTATACGTAAGCCTCACTATAATAACCAGAGAGCTTCAGTGCGTTTCCATGACTTATACGTAAGCCTCACTATAATAAACAGAGAGCTTCAGGGCATTTCCATGACTTATACGTAAGCCTCACTATAATAAACAGAGAGCTCCAGGGCATTTTCATGACTTATACGTAAGCCTCACTGTAATAAACAGAGAGCTTCAAGGCATTTCCATGACTTATACGTAAGCCTCACTATAACAAACAGAGAGCTTCAGGGCATTTCCATGACTTATACGTAAGCCTCGCTATAATAATCAGAGAGCTTCAGGGCATTTCCATGACTTATACGTAAGCCTCACTATAATAAACAGTGAGCTTCAGGGCGTTTCCATGACTTATATGTAAGCATCACTGTGACGACCTTTCCCTAGCCCAGCAATCAAGGAGCCTCAGTCCTCACCACTAACACCAGGGAGGTCATCTCCTAGAAGAGGAAAGGATAACTAATACACACAGTAATGTACAATTTCCCTTAAGTGCACACAGAGAACACCGTTAGTCTGGGGCTGGTTGCTCCCTTGCTCACCAGGTCCCCAATAAGACTCCCCAATGGCACAGCTATAGGGTCCAGGTCCCAGCCTAACTGGGCAAGCTAAAACCTCAAGTACCCTCTCTGTCCAACCAGCGCTTCGTGCCCCTGCCCAAGTAGCTGACACAGCACACACACAGTTTGAGATAAGTATTTATACTTCTGCACTGACACTCCTGGGAAAGGCTGACACAGATTCTACAGCTGTGCCCCTTTACCCAGACTATACGGTAGTAATTACTGCCACCACCCAGTTAATAATATCAGCTACTAAAAGGCCCTTAAAAGGGTGTCCAATTATTACTGTGCAATATTAATATCCAATGGTAATGTGACTATACAGTCTAAGGCTTATGAGAATGGCCTATTACAATAAACTCTATATAAATATGCAATGTACCCTAGAGCTTATCTCTACACAAAGCAGCCACAGGTAGAAGGTTTTAAAAATATTTAATAATAAATAATTAAAACATAAGACAAATCTACTACACTACAGAGATATCTAAGAGTTCACAGATCACACAGAAACTTAAAATAATACAGTAAGACAGGTCCGGTTTCAAAGAAAAATACCTAATTAATCTTTACTAGCTTTAACTATTCCTACAAGATATCACAGTGCTACAAAATTACATGTGAGCATAAGCAGAGTGCTGATAAGTTAAATGTCCAGATCAAAATACTCCAGGTCTCTTGTGAGAAATAGAATTTAAACATTACTAACAAATATGTTTGTTTGGTCCCTCCCCAAATTACATCATTTTTGACACTTAGATTTTCCCATTATTCATATTGCATCATCTTAACACCTGGTCTGAGTTCTCAGGCCACAACCTGCATTATTTAGCGATCTAACACCTGCACAGAAACTTACAACAATAGAAGACATTTCACATGTATATACTAACAGAAACTAAAGCAATAAAGCTCCTTCCACATCTAAATTCTAGTCATAAACTTTAGCCTTAAAACAATGGTCATGAAATCTTCATCCAGCTGCCCTCGGGCCGAACTCTAACATGAAAGGATACAACATGCTTCATTGGGCCAGTAGAGTGCAATGTTGTCACATATTTTGCAGTTCCACATTTCACAGTGTTTTCTTACATTTAAAAACACAAGCCTGTATTTTACATTTATTTATACAGTTGATAGAATTATATATTAAATTCTATTTGACTAGGCTGGCAGCCTTCGCCTATCTCTCCCCAGTCATCACATCTCCCCCCCACCCCACCCCAGGGAACAGAAAGCAAGTTTTTCAAGTGCCCCTTGAGAAACGTCACTTGAGAGTGTCCGGTCTATATGGATGTACCTCACCCCATTCCCTGTCTTGAGAGCCCATCTGCATTGGCATTGCTACTCCCACTGAGGTGCTGCACTGACATATCATATGCTTGCAACCCAAGACTCCATATTAGCAATTTGGCATTTTTCTGACTGGCTCTGTTTAACCATGTTAGTGGGTTGTGATCTGTCATCACAGTGAATTTTCTTCCATGCAGATAAGGCTGAAGTTTTTGCAGTGCCCACACTATGGCTAGACATTCCATTTCTACCGCTGCATAGCATTCCTCCCTGGGTTGGAGCCTACAACTGAGATAAACCACTGGGTGCTCTTCTCCCTCTGAAGAAATCTTGCTAAGTACAGCCCCCACCCCATAGTTTGAAGCATCCACCTGCACAACAAATTCTTTGCTGTAGTTTGGACTGGCTAACACAGGGGGTCCTCCCGAAGCTTCCTTAAGCTTCTGAAATGCCTGCTCACGTGCTGGGCTCCACACTACCTTATCTGGCCTGTTCTTCCTTATCAGGTCTGTGAGGGGAGCAGCTATGGTACTATAACTAGGAACGAACTTTCTGTAGTACCCTGCTGTCCCCAAGAATGCCCTCATCTGCTTTTTGGTAACAGGTGCAGGCCATGCCTGAATAGCTTCCACTTTGGCAGGTTCTGGTCTTATCTTACCACTCCCCACTCTATGTCCTAGGTATGAGACCTCCGCCATACCCACCTGACATAATGGTCAACCCTGCCCTCTGTAGTCTGCCCAGCACCTCCCTGACATGCTGAAGGTTCTCTTGCCAGGAATGGCTATAGATAGCAATATCATCCATGTAAGCAAGAGCAAACACTCCTGCTCCTGCTAAGATATGATCTACCAGCCTCTGGCTCGGGCATTCTTCATCCCAAATGGCATCTTTGTGAACTCATACAAGCCAAAAGGAGTAACAAAAGATGACTTCTCTCTAGCAATGGGAGTCAAGGGCACCTGCCAGTAACCCTTGGTAAGATCAATGGTTGTAAGATACTTAGTCCCACCCAGATGCTCTAGGGCCTCATCTGTCTTAGGCATGCAGTAAGCATCTGACTCTGTGACTATTTAATTTCCTGTAATCCACACAGAACCTGTTGCTGCCATCCTTCTTTGGCACCAACACCACTGGCAAGGCCCAGGGACTGTTGGACTCTTGACTCACCCCTAGTTCCAACATCTCCTGTACCTCCTCTTTCAGAGTCTGTTTGACTCTCTCAGGCACCCTATAAGGGCCCTGCCTGATAGACCTTTGGGGTCCTGTATCCACCTGGTGCTGCACAAGGTGGGTGCTCCCTGGTTTCCTGGTGAACATGCCCCCAAACTCCTGCAACACTGCTCGAATTTCTCAAACCTGGGTAGGAGATAGCTGCTGGGACATTGCTACCCCTTCCACGGAGGTGTCAGCCCGAGCCTCACTGAGGTGATCAGTCCCCAGATCTCTCTCAGTCTCCTCCTGCAATCCACTGCAAATGCTCAGCACAAGGGCCTCCCTATCATGGTAAGGTTTCATCATGTTAACATAGTATATTTTGTGCCCCTGCCATCTGCCTAGCACTTCCACCATGTGGTTAACCTCACTTACTTTTCTTACCACCTTGTAGGGTCCCTCCCAAGCTGCTTGTTACTTGTTGTGTCTGACAGGAATGAGAACCATCACCTGCTGCCCTACAGCATACTCTCTGGCTCGAGCATTCCTGTCATACCACACCTTTTTCTGTTGTTGGGCTTCTGCCAGGTTCTCCTGTGCCAGGCCCATGAGTTCCCTGAACCTTGTCCTGAGGTTCAAGACATATGCCACAACAGACTCCTTGTGAGACTCACACTCACCTTCCCACTCATCTCAAATTAAATCTAGAAGACTCCTCACCCTATGCCCATACAACAACTCAAAGGGTGAAAAACCTGTGGATTCCTGGGGAACCTCTCTGTAAGCAAACAACAGATGGGGCAAATATTTGTCCCAATCCCTCTTAAACTGATCTGCAAATGCCAGGAGCATGGGCTTGATTGTAGAGTTTAACCTCTCAACAAGACCATTAGTCTGGGGATGGTAGGGGGTGGTCTTATTTTGCTTCACCCCACAGGACCTTCACAGACAAGAGCAGGTCTGACATAAAATTGGCACCTCTGTCAGACATTATTTCCTTTGGGAAACCTACCCTGCTAAAAATCTCTAGCAAAGCATTTGCTACCTTCTCGGCCTTAATGGAGGACAAAGCCACTGCCTCAGGGTATTGTGTAGCATAATCTACAATCACTAGGATATACTCTTTCCCTGTGGAACTTGGGGTACTCAGAGGACCAACAATATCCATAGCTACCCTCTGAAATAACTTCTCAATCACAGGCAAAGGCATCAAAAGAGCTCTCACCTTGTCTCCTGCCTTGCCTACCTTTTGGCACTGCTCACAGGTCCTGCAGCACCCTGTTACATTACTGGAAATTCCAGGCCAGTAGAAGTTTTGCATAATATGCCTCTTTGTACGTTTTATGCCAATATGACCTGCAAAAGGAATATCATGGGCTATGGCTAGAAGCTCCAGATGGTAAGCTCTAGCACTACCAACTGCTGTACTCTCTCACCTTCTAGCCCTCCCTCAGGGGTCCACTCTCTGTACAGTAACCCTTTGTTCCAGTATACAGATTCCCCCTTCCCTTGAGAATCAGGTGCCTCCCTAGCTACCTGCCTCAGGCCTTGCAATGTAGGGTCTGAGAGCTGAGCCTGTCTCAAGTTTCTCCTTGTAACCCTTCCCAGCTCCCCTTCCACAGTAAGTCTGGCATCCTCTGACAGGGGTGCCTCACTGTCAGCCTGGGTACTACTACTTACCTCTACCTTTGCAATTACCCTGTCCAAGGGAACATCAGTACCCACAAGCAGCTGTGGCTCACATTCAGTCTCACTGCTACAGCGTAGCTCACTCCCTGAAGTAACCACCTCAGCAGTCCTGGCTGCAAGTATGCAGTCTGTCTGGGTCTCCCCCATGCTACCAGTCCCACATGCTTGTCTCCTAGCCTCATTGCATTTAACTGCGTAAGTACATGGTACTGCCTCATCCAAATCCTTCCCCCTCAGGACATCTGCAGGATGGTAGTTCCATACCCCTGTTGCCTCCAGACAACCTACTATTGGCATTTTGTCTTTCCCACTTACTGGTTCTTTTACCTTTGGTTCCCCACCTTGCCTCTGTGGACACCTGTATGCCACATGGCCCCACTGGCTGCATTCAAAACATTTAACCCTAGCTCCTGGACATACACCTGGACCAGTGGCTTCCCCTGCTACTGGTGGATTCTGTTGAAGCAGTCTGTGCTGCCCACCATGGGTTCCTTTAGTCCCATGAGCAGTACTGGGGGTCCCTTTCCTGTGCAGGACTGCCCTGCTTGCTAGGTATAGGTCTCCCTTCTTCCCCAACTCCTCTGAAGTAGCACACTGTCTATCAGCTAACCAGATCCTCATGTCCTCAGGCAAAGTGCTAAGGGCTTGTTCCCTTACCAAAAGGTCTGCCAGCCCTTCAAAAGTGGTGACCTGACATCCACTCACCCAGCTATGAAAATAAGTGCTCAGTTCAACAACATATTCACATACATTTTCATCTGCCTTGTGTCTATGCTCACAAAACTATTTCCTATACATTTCAGGTGTTAGCTTAAAACATTCCAACAAATGTCTTTTTACAGCAGTATAATCAAAACAGTCAGTGCCATGCATTTTTGCTAAAGAAGTTACAGCTTTACCATGGAGTAAGGGGGTCAGGAACCGTACCCAAAGCCTTTGTTCAACTTCATACTGTTTACATACCCGCTCAAACATATGAATGAAGCTATCAAAATTATCCCCCTCTTTAAACTGTGGAAGAAATTTACTGACCTTTTGTGCTTCTGGGGTCTGGATACTCCCTTCCCCATTACCTCCATGACTCTGGCGAAGGGACAACATTTCCTCTCATGCTTTCTCTGCCATTCCTGTTCTTCAGCTTCTAGGCTCTTCATTCCCTCAGCTGCTTCCAGTTCCATACGCCTGGCCTCTAGCCCAAGTCTCTTTAGCTCCAGCTGGATTTTTAAGTCCACTGCAGAAAGGTTGAGCTGTCCATTCTCTGAGAATATTGTATCTCCACTGTCAGTTTAATTATCCCCCAGGCTGCTGTTTTCTGATGCAGCTGTAACCAAGGCTGTAATCAGGTCTGCCTTAGTCAGGTTTCTATGCACCAGCCCCCTAGCCTGGCACATCTCTGCGAGCTGGCTCCTTGTCAACTTTCCATACTCTTCTGATGACATGCTGCCTGCTCACCCTGACTAACACTAAGCTAACAAAAGAAATAAACAATTGTGATTTGAACTCTTGGTATACACTGCATGGCTGTTTTAGAGTACAAAACACATTCAAAGATCACTGTACATAAGGTACAGGAATTCGCTCTACCAACACCACTACAAGCCAGTTAGTAAGTGAAGTAGATCCCACCACTGCCACCACTTCTGATGACCGTGCCCTGGCCCAGCAATCCAAGAGCCTCAGTCCTCACCACTAACACCAGGGAGGTCGTCCCCTAGAAGAGGAAAGGATAACTAATACACACAGTAAAGTACAATTTCCCTTAAGTGCACACAGAGATCACAGTCAATCTGGGGCTGATTGCTCCCTTGCTCACCAGGTCTCCAACAAGACTCCGCAATGGTACAGCTATAGGGTCCTGGTCTCAGCCTAACTGGGCAAGCTAGAACCTCCAGTACCCTCTCTGTCCAACCAGCACTTCGTGTCCCTGCCCAAGTAGCTGACAAAACACACACACACTTTGAGGTAAGTATTTATACAACTTCACTGACACTCCTGGAAAATGCTGACACAGATTCTCCAGCTGTGCCCCTTTACCCAGACTATATGGTAGTAATTACTGCTACCACGAAGTTAATAATATCAGCTACTTAAAGGCCCTTAAAAGGGTGTCCAATTATTACTGTGCATTATTAATATCCAATGGTAATGTGACTATACAGTCTAAGGCTTATCAGAGTGGCATATTACAATAAACTCTATATAAATATGCAATGTACTCTAGAGCTTATCTCTACACAAAGCAGCCACAGGTAGAAGGTTTTAAAAATATTTAATAATAAATAATTAAAACACAAGACAAATCTACTACACTACAGATATATCTAAGAGTTCACAGATCACATAGAAACTTAAAACAATACAGTAGGACAGATATGGTTTCAAAGAAAAATACCTAATTAATCTTTACTAGCTTTAACTATTCCTACAAGGTATCACAGTGCTACAAAATTACATGTGAGCATAAGCAGAGTGCTGATAAGTTAGATGTCCAGATCAAAATGCTCCAGGTCTCTTGTGAGAAATAGAATTTAAACATTACTGAAAACATGTTTGCTTGGTCCCTCTCCAAATTACATCATTTTTGACACTTAGGTTTTCCCAGTATTCATACTGCATCATCTTAACACCTGGTCTGAGTTCTCAGACCACAACCTGCATTATTTAGCAATCTAACACCTGCACAGAAACTTACAATAGAATAATTTTCACATGTATATACTAACATAAATAAAAGCAATAAAGCACCTTCCATATCTAAGTTCTAGTCATAAACTTTAGACTTAAAAAATGGGCATGAAATCTTTATCCAGCTGCCCTCATGCTTCACTGGGCCAGTAGAGGGCAATGTTGTTACATATTTTGCAGTTCCACATTTCACAGTGTTTTCTTACACAAGCCTGTATTTTACATTTATTTATACAGTTGATAGAATTATATATTAAATTCTATTTGACTAGGCTGGCAGCCATCGCCCATCTCTCCCCAGTCATCACATTCACTATAATAAACAGCGAGCTTCAGGGTGTTTCCATGATTTATACGTAAGCCTCACTATAATAAACAGTGAGCTTCAGGGCATTTCCATGACTTATACGTAAGCCTCACTATAATAAACATAGAGCTTCAGGGCGTTTCGATGACTTATACGTAAGCCCCTCTATAATAAACAGAGAGCTTCAGGGTGTTTCCATGACTTATACGTACGCCTCACTATAATAAACAGAGAGCTTCAGGGCATTTCCATGACTTATACGTAAGCCTCACTATAATAAACAGAGAGCTTCAGGGCATTTCCATGACTTATACATAAGCCTCACTATAATAAACAGAGAGCTTCAGGGCATTTCCAGGACATATACGTAAGCCTCACTATAATAAACAGAGAGCTTCAGGGCATTTCCATGACTTATACTTAAGCCTCACTATAATAAACAGAGAGCTTCATGGCGTTTCCATGACTTACACGTAAGCCTCACTGTAATAAACAAAGAGCTTCTGGGCATTTCCGTGACTTATACGTAAGCCTCACTATAATAAACAGAGAGCTTCAGGGCATTTCCATGACTTATACGTAAGCCTAACTATAATAAACAGAGAGCTTCAGGGCATTTCCATGACTTATACTTAAGCCTCATTATAATAAACAGAGAGCTTCAGGGCGTTTCCACGACTTATACATAAGTCTCACTATCATAAACAGAGAGCTTCAGGGCGTTTCCATGACTTATACGTAAGCCTCACTATAATAAACAGAGTGCTTCAGGGCATTTCCACAACTTATACATAAGCCTCACTATAATAACCAGAGAGCTTCAGGACGTTTCCATGACTTATACGTAAGCCTCACTATAATAAACAGAGAGCTTCTGGGCTTTTCCATGACTTATATGTAAGCCTCACTATAATAAAGAGTGAGCTTCAGGGTGTTTCCATGACTTATACGTATGCCTCACTATAATAAACAGAGAGCTTCAGGGCATTTCCATGACTTATACGTAAGCCTCACTATAATAAACAGAGAGCTTCAGGGCGTTTCCATGACTTATACGTAAGCCTCACTATAATAAACAGAGAGCTTCAGGGCATTTCCAGGACATATACGTAAGCCTCAGTCTAATAAACAGAGAGCTTCAGGGCGTTTCCCTGACTTATACGTAAGCCTCACTCTAATAAACAGAGAGCTTCAGGGCATTTCCATGACTTATACGTAAGCCTCGCTATAATAAACAGAGAGCTTCAGGACGTTTCCATGACTTATACGTAAGCCTCACTATAATAAACAGAGAGCGTCTGGGCTTTTCCATGACTTATATGTAAGCCTCACTATAATAAAGAGAGAGCTTCAGGGCATTTCCATGACTTATACATAAGCCTCACTATAAAAAACAGACAGCTTCAATGCATTTAAATGACTTATACGTAAACCTCATTATAATAAACAGAGAGCTTCAGGGTATTTCCAAGACTTATAAGTAGGCCTCACTATCATAAACAGAGAGCTTCAGGGCATTTCCATGACTTATACGTAAGCCTCACTATTATAAACAGAGAGCTTCTGGGCATTTACATGACTTATACGTAAGCCTCACTCTAATAAACAGAGAGCTTCAGGGCATTTCCATGACTTATACATAAGCCTTGCTATAATAAACAGGGAGCTTCAGGGCGTTTCGATGACTTATACGTAAGCCCCTCTATAATAAACAGAGAGTTTCAGGGCATTTCCATGACTTATACGTAAGCCTCACTATAATAAACAGAGAGCTTCAGGGCATTTCCATGACTTATACGTAAGTCTCACTATAATAAACAGAGAGCTTCAGGGCATTTCCAGGACATATACGTAAGCCTCACTATAATAAACAGAGAGCTTCAGGGCATTTCCATGACTTATACTTAAGCCTCACTATAATAAACAGAGAGCTTCATGGCGTTTCCATGACTTACACGTAAGCCTCACTATAATAAACAAAGAGCTTCTGGGCATTTCCGTGACTTATACGTTAGCCTCAATATAATAAACAGAGAGCTTCAGGGCATTTCCATGACTTATACGTAAGCCTCACTATAAAAAACAGAGAGCTTCAGGGCATTTCCATGACTTATACTTAAGCCTCACTATAATAAACAGAGAGCTTCAGGGCATTTCCACGACTTATACATAAGTCTCACTATAATAAACAGAGAGCTTCAGGGCGTTTCCATGACTTATACGTAAGCCTCACTATAATAAACAGAGTGCTTCAGGGCATTTCCACAACTTATACGTAAGCCTCACTATAATAACCAGAGAGCTTCAGGGCGTTTCCATGACTTATACGTAAGCCTCACTATAATAAACAGAAGGTTCAGGGCGTTTCCATGACTTATATGTAAGCCTCACTATAATAAACAGAGAGCTTCTGGGTGTTTCCATGACTTATACGTAAGCCTCACTATAACAAACAAAGAGCTACAGGGCATTTCCGTGACTTATACGTAAGCCTCACTATAATAAACAGAGAGCTTCAGGGCATTTCCATGATTTATAAGTAAGCCTCACTATAATAAACAGAGAGCTTCAAGGCATTTCCATGACTTATACGTAAGCCTCACTATAATAAACAGAGAGCTTCAGGACATTTCCATGACTTATACGTAAGCCTCACTATAATAAACAGAGAGCTTCTGGGCTTTTCCATGACTTATATGTAAGCCTCACTATAATAAAGAGAGAGCTTCAGGGCGTTTCCATGACTTATACGTAAGCCTCACTATAATAGAGAGAGAGCTTCAGGGCATTTCCATGACTTATACATAAGCCTCACTATAAAAAACAGACAGCTTCAATGCATTTAAATGACTTATACGTAAACCTCACTATAATAAACAGAGAGCTTCAGGGTATTTCCAAGACTTATAAGTAGGCCTCACTATCATAAACAGAGAGCGTCAGGGCATTTCCATGACTTATACGTAAGCCTCACTATTATAAACAGAGAGCTTCTGGGCGTTTACATGACTTATACGTAAGCCTCACTCTAATAAACAGAGAGCTTCAGGGCATTTCCCTGACTTATACGTAAGCCTCACTCTAATAAACAGAGAGCTTCAGGGCATTTCCATGACTTATACGTAAGCCTCGCTATAATAAACAGAGTGCTTCAGTTTGTTTCCATGACTTATACGCAAGCCTCACTCTAATAAACAGAGAGCTTCAGGGCATTTCCATGACTTATATGTAACCCTCACTCTAATAAAACAGAGAGCTTCAGGGCATTTCCATGACTTATATGTAAGCCTCACTATAATAAACAGAGAGCTTCAGGTCATTTCCATGACTATACGTAAGCCTCACTATAATAAACAGAGAGCTTCAGGGCATTTCCATGACTTATACGTAAGCCTCACTATAATAAACAGAGAGCTTTAGCGCATTTCCATGACGTATACGTAAGCCTCACTATAATAAACAGAGAGCTTCAGGGCATTTCCATGACTTATACGTAAGCCTCACTATAATAAACAGAGAGCTTCAGGACGTTTCCATGACTTATACATAAGCCTCACCACTGGTATTTTATTCAGTCTATCTTGTGTCCTCAGACCATAGAATACCATTTGAACTGAAAGTTTTCTTTGTTTCACAACCAGCAAGGACAGTTACATAGACTTGTGGTAGTCTCCTTAAATGTCTTTGAAAAAACTGTGGTATTGAATTATTGTTTTAACAAACAATGTTTTTCTGAACAAACTGTGGTACTGGATGTGTTATTTTAACACAGGAAAAAGCCTGCCTTTCAAAATGGTAATCCCTATTAACATGCATTTGCCTATTGTGTGTTGTTACATCTATGACTGTAATCACGGCACCCTTGTCAAAGTGATATTAATGTATGCACTACAGATCAGGCATAACTGCTGGCAGATACAAAGGCCACATTTGATACAGATAATGGGGAATATAGAGGGGAGTATCTAAGGCCACAGGTCTTTATTACATGTGTCATAGGTACTACCGAAAAAATAAATAATAAAGCAGTAAAAACTGACACTCGAGTACCAAATCCATTCTACAGCCAAATCATCAAAACTAAATAGATCTTCATTCCAATGGGCAAAACCAGAAGCTTGATATCAGAATAAAGCCTCACTGGCTACTGTTATGCCCTGCGTACAGCCACTGCAGCCTCTTGCTGGCCTAAGCAGAAATATAATACTGTAATCTCCCATGTAATTCAACTACACAAAGTCCTACACTATTCCTTCGCACAGTGCTACTGTCACTAGACAAATGCCAGTAAGAGCTTTATGAGCTAGCAATATACATCCTACAGGTTTCACATCTTGTCAAGACAGAACTATTAATGAGATGAACTAAACTGATAAAAATTTCATCCAGATGAAGCAAAGAATAAGAAGCATTGTTACCGAGGAGTAAGTTCCCTTGGACTCCTGGGTGAAGGGCTTCATCCTCATACCCCCTAACTTACATATACTAACTCCAAAGTCACTCAACAACATGAAAAAAAAATAAAATTTGAATTAGTGCCAGTGCAAAAAGAGAAGTGGGGATAACAGTGATTTCCTACTGAGAAAAGCATTTGGTGAGTTGTGTATTAGTGAGTAGAAATGAATTTGTTTTATCTCTGCACTTTACACTTGTCCAGGTTTAGGACAACCATCCATCATTATACTAATGAACAAAAAAGCTCAAACTATAAAAAGTCATAAGCAAAAGCTCCTGTATCTCTTTTCCAAAATTCGTCAAAAAGGGTAAGTCTCTACAGCTTACATGATGAAGCTAAACACCACTTTGTCCTAGTTATATAGTCTGCTGTACAAGCAAATGCTCATCTTTAGAAAGCCTCAGCGAGGGTCATACTTTGCAACATCTGTAATTCCAGCTTAAAGTGATTTGCTGACATTCCTAATTAGATCACAGCATTTAGTCGGTTAAGTTCCACATTGCATTCATACTATTTTGTTCCCTTAGTTATTTGATCCACTTTTCAATAAACAAAGCTTCACTAACATTTTTATTAAACCACAGGCCAAATAAATGTAGTGTATCCCTTAGGGACATCAACTACAAAATAATAAGAGGTGCATCCACAGACTTTCATAGACATATCTCTGCACATGCAAGGCTATGAGTCCATTAAAGTCTATGGTACACCTCACACTTTCCTTAAGTTGGTGTCAATTGAAGTTAAAGTTTATAATTAATTTTCAGTGGCTCAATGTTAAGGAAAGCAGTACTTTCAAAACATTGACCTTTGAAAAGGAGTGGAAAAATGTTCACCGAAGTGACAAAATGTAGTTTGGCACTTTGTGCACCACATACTGGGAAGGCAGGTTCATTTCTTTTTAGTGAGCAACTCACTTTAACATCACTGGGCCTATGCAGTACAAAAATAAATATAACTTCATAAATTCTAGAGTGTAACATCTTCTGGAAATACCACTTATTCCTTTCACACGTGACTCATTTGGAATAAGCCACCTGTTAATATATAAAAGTGTACTTCTCAGCCAATGTTTGAAGCATCTCACAAAGCAGCAAATCCATAATGAGAACTAGAACCATTAATCCTAAGGCATCAACATAATCTTCTTCTTAATATTCCAATATCATAATATTGCCCTCTTACCTATTCTCATAGTACTGTAACACATATTAATACTCTTTTTCACTCTCTGACACTTATATTTTTCCATTCCATTTTCTTCCTTACTTTATGCCATCTATATTCTTTCCTCCTACCTTTTCCTCTATATTTTTGCTTTACGTAACCACACCTTTACTTCATTATCTCACTTTGCACCATCTCCCATATTCCAGTACAACTGATCTTCATACCACATATCTTATCAACTAACACGCTTAATTGTATTAATCTAGATGCACATAATTATCATTTTCTAAGTATTATACTATTTCCCACTCCCATATAATGTACTCTCTCTTTTCTAATCTGTTTACATTCTGCTCTGGTTAAGTCAGCTATCCTAACACAAAATACATTCAACTCCAGCATCTCTCCTACCTCCACCTACTAAACTTACATTCTTTTGCATTCTACCCTCACTCACATTCTCTCAGACTAAAACCTTTCAACTTTCATCCAGCTACTACCATTTGTTTTCACCTTCTCTACTTACTCATAATCAGAATCCTTACTTCACTCCATTACATCTTATCCTAAGCTCATCCTCAGACAAACTAATGCTAACATGATACCCAACTGCCATCAAAATAACAACATTCTCACCCACCTCAGACTAATTATTTCTCAACTACCTTATCTATTTTATCTCTTTCCCCTACTTTACAATTCTTTCATAAACACTTTCACACACACCTTGACAGCCTTCTCCTAATTTCTTCCAAAGCCACTCATATTAACTATTCTTCTCACCCCATGAATGATTTCTATACTTCAGCTAACAACTGCTTCACCTTCATTACTAAATGCATGTACTTATATGCATGTAATGTAAGAAAGCAATAACCACTGCAAGTATTGTATGCTTAAACTGTTTATGTCCGCAACAGTCGAATTTTTAGGATGAATGTCTTTTACATATGACTTTCTTTCACTTTAAGAAGATATGATTTCTTGCTGAATTTTTATATGAGTCTTCTGAAGTTTATTTATGGAGTTTTTCTTCTATTCCTCCAGTGAAAATGGGCTTTACCCAGCTGAACATTCCCAGTCAACAAAACAAATATAAACATAAGTAAATAAACATGTTTTAAAGTATATATATATATATATATATATATATATATATATATATATATATGTATATATATATATATATATATATATATATATATATATATATATATATATATATGTATGTGTGTGTGTGTGTGTGTGTGTGTGTGTATATATATATATATATATATATATATATATATATATATATATAAATGACAACAGGAAATGCTGACCAACCCCTAGTATAATTCTTTAAAAGAACACATCTGGAAATTAATGAGGTACAGTGGATGGCATGTGGTGCAGCAGTAGTGTTGTCGCCAAACAGCAAGAGGTTCACTGGTTCGATTCTCGGGTGGAGTGCCTTCTGTGTGGTGTCTGCATGTCCTCCCGGCATTTGTGTGGGTTTTCTCCAGGTACTCCATTTTCGTCTCACATTACAAAGATGTGCATCTGGAGCATTTCTCCCTGGGCCTCCTCTGAAAATTGGCTTTGTTCCAAGTCTGACTTTCCCAGTAAACAAATTGTTAAATAAATAAAAATAAATAAATATTATACAATGGTGGCTACGGCTCAAGATATGGTAGTCAAAGCTAATTCAGAAGCTGTATTGGAAGAAAGCAAAAGCTCACAAAGATGTATAAAGGGTGAAAATATTAGACAGTGATTTTATGCAAAGTTCTATGATAAAACTAAATCATGCACTGGAGGAACGGCACCTGCTACATGTTGTCAGGAAGGGATGCTTGTCACATATTTGATACAAGATTAATTTGAAGATTACAAGGCATGGACTGGTGAAGTGGTTGCAAGGTTGTGCTTAGAGGCTGTGAGTTTGTTAACACCTTTCTTTGGTTGTCTGTCTGGGTTGAAATTTAGAATTTGTATACGAGGGCATTAAGAGGTGTTGCAGAGTTCTACAGTGATCTACAAGGCCATCAGAAGGGGAGATGTCAATGGTTAAAACAAAAAGTTATACTTTTCTAACAAGACTGTATACCTCTTAGAGAGAAGACATTCAGTATAAGTTGCACTGTGACCCTGGGGAAGGGTAATAGTGGTTACAGTAAGGTGCTCCAAACATCGGTGAAAAGGTAAGACATTAAGTCATAATTTCACAACTGAAAAAATGCAACTGGCTCTATAACTGTAGGTACAATTGGCAAACATATACAACTGTGGTCATTGCATCTAAGATCCTGTATATTTTTTTACTTCATGCTGTGTATGTATAGGCATGGAAGCAATCTATTTCCTGATGAGCACAGTTAGTTGGAAAAGGTGACAGGAAAAAAGGAAATGTTGTGTACATATACATGGAAGTAGACATAAACCCAAGACTGTTGGCATCATGGGACACTTCTGAGCACAGTAACATATGATGAGACATTTTGGAGCATAGTAAAATAATATGATGAAGCATTTCTGAGCATAGTAAAATATGAAATTGATTTTAGTGAATGCAGAATGGCAGTTAACACTGACCTAACAATGCATAACCTTGTTTATTTAGAATCTATGTATTTAAATTGCACAATTGTTTACATATGTTAAAGGTTATACTGCAAGGGAATCTGCAGGCAGTTTAGGTTTAAAATGTTTGTTCAACCACATCAATTGCTTAGAAGTTGAGCGGATAATTTTAAAAGTTAATGGAGTGTATGGTGAGATTACTAACAAGCAGTTAGAACTTTATGACTGGTTGTACCACATATATGATTTAACAAGTTAGCGAATTCCTCCACCACCAAATCTTGTTGGAATGCAATGCCACATGGGGCTGTTAATTAAAGACCCTGTTGGAAATTAACTGAATATTTGAACTGATTGTGTCTCTATTGAAATGTCGGCACTTGTAATGCCAAGTGCTGGTAGGCCAAGAAAATAAAGACTGAAAATGCAAGCGAAGAGGAACTATAGAACATCACTCTCCTCTGTAAAGCTTCTTTTTTGGAGGTGGCAAGCCCTCCCCCTGCACCCTCTGATGTGGGGGCAAGCCCCCATTCCCAATTTATATATACTAACTCTGAGATCACCGTACCTCAGGGAAAAGGAAATATTCTGAGAAATGGCCATCTCCGACAAAGCTTATGTAAGCCTGCTTTTTCAGCCATTCAGTCTCAGCATTATGGAACTTACTAAAGTGAATCCTGACAATTCAAACAGTTCAAAGACTAATCCCCTAATGAAATGCTTACTACAAATTCAGGATGGTATTAATGCCTCTAGCTGAATTGTTTGTTTTAACACTGCCACACGTGGAAATTATGCTTACTTACCAACACACTCCCAGGTAGTGCACTGCTCCATTATTGCCTTGCTGACTCTCCTCTGTGGGTATCATCTGTGGCAAATGTGTTTTTTTTGTGGGTGTACAAGACTGCCCAACGGACATCATAAGGGAAGGCAAGTGCAGAATGCTAATGTTCTTTAATAGTGCATGCTGTTACGTATCTCTTTTCCCATTACTGAAAAATACTCTTGTCTTTTTCATTCAGATTGTCTGACCAGCACTTCCATTATTATACAAACGTCTCTCCTGCATTAGGTGGTCAGTTCTATCCTGCTCCCTAGCAACAGCTGAACAGAAGAGATGCTGGTCATGCTCCAGTGCACCCGCTGAAACCCTACAAAACAGTTCAGCCCTAAGAAAACACTACAGCATAGCTTAACCAATATGGATTCACTGCTTAACAACAAAAATAATTGGGTATAAGGTATTTAAGGGATTCTCTAACCTGCTTTACTAGCTAACTTAGTCTGGTGTAAAGTATTAATTTATATAATTCCATTTTTTTAAGGATTAGCAGTAGGTGGAGGATAGGTTTCCCCTACAATAACTTGCCTTACAAACTTTATGTGAAATATTGTGAAAACACCATTCACCAGAACATCTCTCTTCTGTAAGTTATAGTTGCTCTGGATATGGTCTAGTCTTAAAGACCCCCCCCCCATGAAATCTACTTTAATTATCTCATGTATTATTACACTTCTGACACCAATATCTAGTCTCTTAACATTTGGCTAATGATGCTTTCGCTTCACAACTATCAATCTCCCTACTACTCAGCCTTTCCCCCTAAACAGCTACCGGTTTTATTTCTCATCTTATCTTCCCCAATACTCACCTTTCCCCTCAAAACAACCAAATTAAAATGGAAATTATTAATATTCTTTGTGATATTATAAATACTTATGCCGTGCTGAATAATCAGCAACTCACAATTAGAGCAGCCTTACCAGGTTACTCATCCTACCATACTTTCAGAGCCCAAATGGAGGGCTACAAAGCCAAAGGAGGTGGAGTTTCAATATTTATCAAAGACATACGCACCTCCAGGCTGGTCAAATGGTATGATGCACAGGAGACTCTCCAAGCGCAGTTAACTGTTGACAAAACACCTATTCAAATCATAGCTAGCTACAGACCCCAACCATGACTCAGGACACCCACTCCACCTATCTAGACTTACGTGAATCCATCAAGATTCAACCCTCTACCCTGATCCTGGCTGACTTTACTGAATCATAGAATGGAAGACCTATTCTAGCTCAAACATGAATGTCCAGAGATTCCTCGACTTCGTCAATGCCAGTGCATTAGATCAGCTGGTCAACACCCCTACAAGAGGTGAAAATATCCTGGACCTGGTCCTAACCAACATGAGTAGCCACCTCTACAGTGTCATCCTCCTTGGTAATATCTGACCATAAAGTGATAATTTTTGAAGTCACCATCTCCCCTGACCACCCCCCCCCCCCACCTTGTCAGGGTCAAACAAAAAAAACTTTTCTAAAGCTGACTACAATCTCCTCAGAACAGGTATAAGCAGCTTCACTATATTCAGTTGTAACTAGCACTAATGTCCAAGGCTACAGCAAAAAACTAGGTTCCTTATTACGTGATTGAAACCTTAGGTTATCGAACACCTAAAGGTTGATCACAAAATGTCAAAGTCTGAAAACTGTGAACGGCCATTTCCACACAGGGAAATGAGTAATTTGGCCATTATGTGGATTGTGTTCTTTCTCCGCTGCAGAGCGATCTCTTAGTTGGTATATTTAGTTAGGTGGGGTGTAGGGGGGGGGCGAAGCCCCCCCACTTTATTTCTGTTTATAACTTTTTTTTTATTTGGCCAACTGCATTGTTTCCCTATGTAGACATGGACATTTTTGATTTTAAGGGTTCGATATTTTGTGATCAACCTTTAGCTGTTCGATAACCTAAGATTTTGATCATGTAATATAGACCCAAAAAACTATATGAACACCTACATAGCTGTATGGACTCAGCAATACCTGACAGGAACAAATCATCTTCCTCAAGGAAGAGTAAACCTGTCTGGTGGACAGCAGCAATAAACACACCATATAATAAAAGGAAAAAAATTGCTGTCGAGGACCAATAAGAAGCAGATGCCAAGCTGGAAGCAATCTCTCCTTTGTCTGAACAAGCAAATAAGGTCACTGGTGAAATCCTCTAAGGCTAACTTTGAATCCAAATTGGGCACATCCAATAAGGACAATCACAAGGCCTTCTTCACATACATCCACAATCTCAAAGACAACACCCAAATCTGCTCTGAACTGGTGGTCAATAACACCACGTATACAAAACCTATACATATAGCCAACTTGCTGGCAGACAGGTTCAGTGAAAATTTCACCCCCCATCCCCCCTCAGTAAACCAGGGCATCCCCAGCACCTGCACCCCACCCCTCATCACCAGGGAGCAGGTCTTCAATGTCCTCTCAAAGGCAAAAAATACAGTCTCCATGGGACCCGTTAACATCCCTGGGTGTATCCTACAAGAACCCAGGTATGAGCTCTCATCTCCATTAGGCACCCTATCCAACCAAAGCCTGAGCACTGGCTTATCCCAGCCAAATGGAGGACAGCCACTGTCATCCCTCTACACAAAGATGGATTGCCCACTGACCCAAGCAATTATAGGCACATCAGTCTAACAAATAACCAAAATCCAAGTGGAATAATCTTCACAAGATATAAACCCTTTTGATTTGAGTTTTGATGGTTTGCAACAAGGAAGTAAAGTTCACTTTTTGGATTTAGAGTTAGAAGGGAAAGTAAATGGTACAATTGTATCAGGGGTACATAGAAAGTTTGAGGATGGCAATCATTTATTACATGCATCTAGTTGCCATCCTCCCCATACAATAGATGCATTCCCTTATAATGAGTTTTTAAGGTTGTCCAGGATATGTAATAAAACAGAGATTCTGGAAAAGGAAATTTGCAAGTCTACAAAGATTTTTATAAAGAGAGGATATGATGTTAACAGAATAAGGGAGGCTAGTCGTAAAGTGTATAATAAGAATAAAAATTCTATTGGGAAAAATAAAGGAAGAAATAAGCTAAAGAAGTCTGAGTCGGACCAAATTCAACAGATTTATTCTGTAACAATGTATAAGATAAAACGTTTTGAAATATTTGAAATGTTAACTCATTTTTGGAAGTTTTTGTTGAAGGATGATTTTTTATCTGATGTGCTACCAAAATATTTTTCTAGAGCATACCAAAGGGGTAGAAGTATAAAGGATATGCTAGTACAGGGACGTTTTAGTATGCCGAATTGTGCAGTATCCAGCTGTATATTTCAGACAGGTACCTTTAAATGTGGCAAATGTTTGGTGTGTCCACATATAGTTAATTGTTCTAAATACATTACTAATGTACCCTTTACATCCAAAGAAAGGTTTTCATGTGAAACTAAGGGGGTAGTGTATGCTTTAAGCTGCCCCTGTAATATGTTTTATGTGGGGAAACAAAGAGAATGTTCCGCTCACGTTTTATGGAACATACTAGAGACATTAAGAATGGGAGGAAAGAAAAAAATATTGCTGCTCATTTTATAGAATCACATAATAGTGACTCTTCACCATTAAAAGGATGTGTTTTGGAACAAATTGTTTCTTTTTGTGGAGACGATAATATTTTAAAAGATAAACTTTTATACAAAGAAAGTATTTATATTTTGAAATTTAATACCATGGTCCCTAAAGGACTTAATGGTGAAATTAATTGGAGATGTTTGCTTTAAGAAATAATTGAATTTATTTAATTATTTTATTGTTTTATTGCTTAATTATTATTAAAATGTGTATTTAAGCAGTATTTGTGATTGGATTTGTATTCCATGAAGGTGTTTTTACACCGAGGCGCTAGAATAAACCTGTGCTTTTTATCTTGTGAAGTTTATTCCACTTGGATTTTGGTTGTTTATTATTTTAAAATTTCTGGTGGTTGTGATACATCAGTCTAACTAGCATGATCTGCAACACATTATCAATGGAACACATTATCATGGACCTTATAAACATGGGCATTGTCAACCTCCAATGCCTGACCCCACACAGTTTGGTTTTGTCAAATGGAGATCATGCCTGTTAAATGACTTCTTTGAAACAGGTCACCAAAGCCATGGGCAAGGGGAAGATGGTGCACCATGCCTACTCTGACCTAGCCAAAGCCTTCAACACTATTCCCAACTCAGGCATAACAGATAAACTCTCCCAGCTAGGCATCAACCTGCATGTTACCAGATGGGTAGCTTGCTGGCTCACTGAGAGAACCCATTCAGTCAAAATAGGGGAAGTCACCCCTAGTAGTAGACCCTTAACCTCAAGGATCGGTCTTGGGGCCTCTACTGTTTGGGATATACTTTTTCTGATGTGCAAGCCAAAACCAGTGGTCTGTGGCTGATCAAGTTTGCAGATGCCTGCAAACTGGGTGCTGTCTTAAATTCCCCTAGTGATGTGAACATAGTCCAAGAGGGCCTTACCCAAACTAATGACTGGAGCCAGAAGCATGGCCTCAAACTGAATGCCAAGAAATGTATCATTACTCCCTTTGGGAAAAATGGTATCCCCATGAATGATCACATTAATAACAATGTACTAAGCATGCAATCAGTAGTGAGGGACTTGGGCACCCAGGATGATAGCAACCTGACTTTTGACCACCAAGTTGTCTCCATTGTACGGAAGGCTTTCTACATGGCCCACCTGATAAATAAGGGTATTTCATCCAGGAACAATGAGGTCATAACATCCCTGTCTTCCTCCCTTACCACACCCATTATCAAGTACAATTCCCCCTTCAGCATGTACCTTGCCAAGCACATGCAGCAGCTGGAAACACCACAGAGGTTCCTGACCAGGTAAATCCAGGGTCTCAAACACCTATCCTATACAGATAGGCTAAAACCTCTGTTCCTCTACTAAGTCTCATACAGACTGCTCAGAGGTGACTTGTGTCTTGCATACAAGGCCATCTCAGACCCAGTCTTGATGGAGTTGCTGCATATCCATAAGTCAAACTCTACTCACACAACCCACACACAAGGCCTTAATCTAGTCTATGACATTAATAGAACTTGTTGGCAGGATAGATTTGTGTCCGAAAAACTTCCCCATCTGTAGAATAGACTCCCTCTCCATGTCAAGAAGAGTACCTCTCTAGCCCTCTTTAAGAGAAACCTGGACGACTGGATGGGAAACAAAAAATACACCCTTGGGATCCCACCTGTGTCCCTGCTGGACGGGAGAAACAGGAGCTGACTTTGTGGGAACATAGGCAAAATTCTTGGCTAGGCTTATAAGGGCCTCCAGGCCAATAGCCTAATATCATCCTATGACCCTATGAACCTAAGACTAAGATTTCAGTCAAAATTAGTAATTGCATGTCCAAAATGGATAAAGAAACTTGATTTTTTTTTCTTTTACTTCACCCATCTAAAGCACTGTATTCCATGGGACATAAACCCTAATCTAGCCCAACTACATCCACTCCTCAATCATTTACTCCCACTTCTACATTAACTTTAATCAAGTTTCCTAATCAACACAATACTTCAAAACAACAGAGTACTACAACTCTCCAACCTTATACAGGACATTCTCAAACCAGAGGTAAGAATACCTTTCAGTTTTCCCTCAAATTCATTCAGCTAAAATTTATTACATGAACACCCAGAGTATCACTAATAAGCCTATGTTGAAGCCTAGTTTTCTGAAAATAAACCAAACATCCTAGTTGTGAAAACCCCACTTAAAACCAGGGCAGTAACTAAGCCTCAATCCTTAACACTGTCTCCGGTAAGGAAGCGTCACTGAAAACAGAGATAGAAATACAGTTTCCCCTATGACTACACCAGGAACAGGCTCCAAACCTGGGAGTGGACTACATGCTTCACTCCAGGTCCCCAAATGAGTCTTCAAACTAACCACTGCAGAGCACTGTGCCCCAGTTTTAGGCATCTGACACGCTCACCTTTAAATATTTGGTATTGGCACATATAAACACTCTTGGAAAAGACTGGCACATATTTACTTGCTGTACTTTTTCCAAAATTACAAAGTAACGGCTGCCACCAGTCAAATACTACAATACCCTTCAAAAGGGGTGTTCCATTATATTGGGCAAAATAAATATTGATATACGTAAATGGTAGCATGTAATCCAAGCAGTAAGGCTTTTCGGAGTGGCCCTGGTATTATCACAATAAGTATAAACAGTCCCAGGTTACTAAAAGTACTTTCTAAATAACCAGCCGCAATGAAAGGCAGTAAAATATTTAATAAATAAAATTATTTAAAACATGTATACACAGAAGACTTCATTAATAAACCACAGAGTTTCACAGACAGGAATTATGAAAATAACACTGAAGGATAGGTTTCATACCGATTGTAGAAAAACTCTAACTATCTGACTATAGTTCCCTAACTAGCTAAAGATTAACTATCCCTGTCTAATTTAATTAACAGAGCAAGGCAAGATGATACTCTTACTTCTGCCAGGCAAGATAAGAATTTATGCCCACTCTTCATGCTGCTGTCTGGTCCTCAGCAAATGGAATAACAACTCCTACTATTACTGCTGAACAGCTCTGGAAAACAAACTGAGTGATAACTACTAATCTGGAAAACAACAACTGACTACTGAACAACAACTGAACAACTACAACAACTATAACTGAACTTTAACTGACTCAGAACCTACTTTTATAGCAGAATTTTTTAAAAGTCACAGAACGCTGTTAGGAGAATTCTACTCTCTCATATCAGACTTTAAAAAGTAAACAAAACAGCTACTGTGGAGATTCTATTCATTTCAGCTCTGGCACACGAGGATATCACATATAGGTCAGCTCACTGGCATAACATACATTCAGAATTCATTTTTAAAAAATATCTGCATTTGGGCATCCAGAAGAGAACCATTTGATTCAAACAGCTTACATAAAAAGCAAAGTAATAATCAAAAAACAAACTTATTTACAAAATTATAGCTAGTCATGCTGGCATATCTAACAGAGGGTACTTTACCATTATTTACAAGTATATATAAAACTTCATCCAGTCATGCTAGCACAGATAATATATAATATCCTCACACTAGTCATCAGTGATACCCAGACAACCCAGATAAAAATGTCTGCCATATAGGAACTAGTACTTCCATATTTTTCTATACTGTAGCCCTCATACTAAGCTTAGAGAAGGGACATGGTTACTGACTGGAAAGCATCTTACACCAAAACCATTTTCAACAGATCAAAGTACACTCAGAGAAGAAAATGATCCTGACTGAATAC
>NC_056747.1:163385877-163483377 GCF_019279795.1 Protopterus annectens | reverse complement strand
TGTGGCAGTCATAACTACCTTATAGCCTGGGAAGAAGGGGGCATAGCTAGTAAATCTGTGCCAGCCTTTCCCAGGTGTGTGTGTGTGTGTGTGTGTGTGTGTGTGTGTGTGTGTGTGTGTGTGTGTGTGTGTGTGTAAATCAAACCACAGAGTGTGGGTGTCAGCTACTTAAGCAGGGACACGAAGCATTGGTTGAACAGAGAGGGTGTTGGAGGTCTTGGCTTGGACACTCAGCTGAGGTCTCAACTCTATAGCTGTGCTAGTGGGGAGTCTTATTGGGAATCTGGAGAAAGAGGGAGAAACCATCCATGGACTGAATGTGTTCCCAGTGTGCTCTTAAGGGAAATTGTGCTTGATTGTGCTTAAAGCAGAGAGCTGCATCTGGAGATACAGTGTGTGTACCTGTTTTCCTCACAGTGAACATTCCCCACAGGTGCCAGTGGTGAGGATTGAGGCTCCTTGATTGCTGGTCCAGAGGTGGAGCATCACAGAGACTTTTCCATTTAAACCTTTCATCTTAGCCTGTAATTGTAGGATCCAATAACATTCCCTATTCTCTGTTTTAGTAGGCAAATCTCCCACTCTAAGGTCTTCATAATTTTCTCTCTAACCATAAAATTCAAAGAATGAATACCCTCTATATCCATTGCATGTTTCTATAGGATTCCTATTCTTCTGTTGCCTAAGATCTCTAATATGTTCTCTAGTTCTCTCCATAAGGGAGTGGTTGGCCTTGCCAACATAAAAACACCTACATTGTTTAAATTCTGCTAAATAAACTAAGTCCCTCATAGTACAGAATGCTGTTACCTTAAACTCATATTTCATGAGAGTGGTTGGGTGTACAAAAACATTACTATTAATAAACTGGCTGAAATTGCATCTGCCACATGGGATCGTGCCTCTCTCCTGAGCATGTGCAATTTCTCCATTATTATAACAAAGAAGTCTCTTGAGACACTTCTTATTCTTGAACCTAAATGTTGGTTCTGTTCCTATTAATTGATTCATTTTGTTGTCTGACCTCAAAACGTTCCAATTCTTCTTTATGATTTCACAGATAGCTGATATGTTACTACAATAATATATAAGAACAGGTGTTTCCCGCTTAGTGTCAGCTCTTGCTCAGGCATCATTGCCACTAGATATCATCTCTAAAAAATAAGGCTTAGCAGTTTTACTTCATGTCTCTCTCTGATTATAACCTCTTGCCATAAATTCTTTCTTCATCTCTTTAATATCTCATTAAAACCTCTTCTGATCATTGTTCAAACATGAAATTCTCATTCCTTGGCCTCTAACTATATTATGATAAAAATGGCGAGAGTGTAAGCTTTATCTATGTAATACATGGTTCCTGTGACACTCTTTTTCTGTATCTGCTGGTAATAATGCCATTAAACTCCTGTCTTTCTAACCTCACATCTAAAAAAATCTATCAGTCTGTCAGATACTGTTATAGTAAACTTGAGAAACATGGTTGTGGCATGTAAATACTCACTGAATTCCTTGATGTCTTCGGTGGTTCCAAGCCACAAAAAGAAGACATTATCTTGAAATATTTTGTAAAACCTAATAAATGGCATATATTAGTTGTTCTTCAGAACTAAATTGGTTTCCCACTGACCTAATACAATATAAGCAGAACTATTTGTGCAGGATGTCCCCATTGCCACTTCTGTTTTTGACGATAATACTTATTCAAAAATAAAAACACATTATTTTCTAGCATCATTCCAACAAACATACATAGCAAATCAATTTGTGTAACATCATAGTGACTATCGGCTAGCAAAAATTCTTTCATCAGCTCCACTCCCTATTGGTTACGAATTACTGTAAACAACAAACATACATCCATTATGACAAATAAATCAGTCTCCCTGACATGTTCATTTTTGAAAAAGAGATACAATTTATTTAAAAATTGCTTTCTATCAGTCAGAACAGTAGGTACTTCACTTAATACAACACTCAAATGTTTCTCTACATAAATAGATATGGACTCTTGTTAACCACCCCCGTCCAGACACAATGGGTCTGAAATGTGGGCTGCTTGAGGCCTTATGCATTTTTGGCAAGCCATGAAGCACCGGTTTAACCAGCTGATCAACTTAAAAATAATTATTTAACTCAGAGAAAATAATCTCACTAACCAAACAATCATGCAACTATAGATCATATACTGTTTTTTATATTGTCTACATATGGTGCAGAAGTAGATTCATGTGTCCAATGCCTGTAACATCTCCAACACTGACATATTATAAAAGTCACTACCATTATTACCACCGTTGCTCCTTTATCTGCTGGGTGGATGGAAATTGAGTTATCATTTCTCAGACCTCTAAGAGCCTCAGATTCACTCCATCATATTATAAAACCTATGTTTACCCCCATTGCTGGCTAATAACTCTGTCAAGTCTTCCTCACAAGTATTACAAAAAGTTTCTAATGTGGGATCAGACACTGGATTAAATACACTAGGTTTCTTAAAAGTACTTCTTAAAAGTAGTTCTTAATTGCAGATTGTGGATAAACAATCTAATAGCCAGCATAACCTCTCCCATATCTGTTTATCTAGATAGAATAAACGATAGCCCTTTTTATAGCACAGCAATTTCTTCTTCAGTGAATCTTCTTTACGAAATATTATAAATTAAATAATAGGTACCGTCTACCACATTATTTTTATTGTACAGGTAGCTGGATTGTTCTGTTGCACCTTCTGCTCATGGAATGATTCCTTTCTACTGACCTTGCTTCTCTGATTGGCAGCAGAAGTGCTGGAAAAAACCTGAGTTTGCTCATTTCTTTTCACCTTCCAACATAAATCAGGTTGCATTGCATTCTCCTCTGAAGTCTGCTCTACTGTCACTAACACCATCATACTCCCCATATTCTTGCACTGCATAATTACATCTTGCCCATTTGGCTGGATTTCTTTCTCTTTTTGTTTCTCATCAGAGGAACAAGTTTTAGGCCAGGAAAACACATGTCCATTGTTAAAACATATTAAATCTCTCTCTATTTTCTTCATTTTCTGCTGCTGCAATCAGGATTTATATATCGTTACAGCATTAATCACTTCATCCAAAGCTCAAGTGACCATTTGTCCTGGAAAAAGTCATACAATTTATGCCAACTATTCGTTATTTCCTCACTCAGGGACAACTCTATCTGTCTAAAAAAGTCAAAGGGCAACTTCACCTAACCAAAACTGACATCCAGAGTCAATTTCTGCCATGTCTTAAGCAACTCTGGATGAACACCCCCATAACTGGGCATTTCTATCTAGGTATAACTTTAAAATGAAGACACGCCTCCATATGCATTCATTGCCACTGCAGGCACTTTAATTTATATAAGTCATTCTCAGTTACTCTTATTGAGCTATGAAATTTATCCATCTCTGTACCCGTTGTGTCAGATTGCTGTCCCCTCATGTCCATTCTGAAGGATAGCAGTGGATTGTTGCCTGTAAGGAGCATTTTTCGAAAATGTTACTCTGATGAGAAACAAAAAGAGAAAGAAATGCAGCTGACCGGGCAAGATGTAATTCTGCAGTGCAGGAATATGGAGAGTATGATGGTGTCAGTGACAGTAGAGCAAACCTCAGAGGAGAATTCAATGCAACCTGATTTATGTAGGAAGGTGATAGGAAACGAGCAAACCGAAGATTTCCAGCACTTTCGCTGCCTATCAGAGAAGCAATGTCAGTAGAAAGGAATCATTCCATGAGCAGAAGGTGCAAGAGTAGAAATAACTATCAGGACAATCCAGCTACCCATACAATAAAAAGAATGTGTGAGAAGGTACCTACTCTTTAATTTATAATATTTCGAAAAGAAGATTGACTGAAGAAGAAATTGCTGTGCTACAAAAAGGGCTATTGTTTATTCCAGCTAGAGAAATGGGTATGGGAGAAGTTATGCCGGATATTAGATTGTCTGCAATCTGCAGTTAAGAACTATATTTTCATATAAACTGAATGCAAGTACTTTTAAGAAACCTAGTGTATTTAATCCAGGGTTGGATCTCACATTAGAAACTTTTTGTAATATTTGTAAGCAATACTTGACAGAGTTATTTGCCAGCAGTGGGGGAAAGAGTAAGTTTTATTATATGATGAAGAGTGAATCTGAGGCCCTTAGAGGTCTGAGAAATGATAACTCCATTTCCATCCACCCAAGCGGTGATAATAATGGATAGAGACCTTTATAATATGGCAATGTTGGAGATGTTACAGGCATTGGACACTTATGAATCTATTTCTGCACCATATATAGATAATATTTAAAAAAGTATATGATCTATGTTGCATGGTTGTTTGATTAGAGAGATTATTTCCACTGAGTTGTATAATTATTTTTTAGTTGATTGATCTGTTACACTAGGGCTTCATGGTTTGCTGAAAATAGATAAGGACTCAAGCAACTCACCATTCAGACCCATTGTGCGTGGGGGAGGGTGGCTAACAGAGCTCATATCTCTATGTAGAGAAACATTTGAGGTTTGTATTAAGAACCTACTACGTATACAGTGATCTCTAACTAGCAGAGTGTGGAACTGATGAAAGACTTTTTGCTAGTTAATAGTCACTAGGATGTTAAGCAAATTGATTTGCTATGTATGTTTGTTGAAATGATGCTAGAAAATAATGCATTTCTATTTCTGAATAAGTATTATCTACAAAAAAATGGGGGCGGCAATGGGGACATCCTGCGCAAATAGTTATGCTAATATTGTATTAGGCCAGTGGGAAACCAACTTAGTTCTGAAGAACAACAAATCTCTGCCTTTTATCAGTTTTTACAAAAGATTTGTGATTGGGAACCATCGAAGACATCAAGGAATTCAGTGAGTATTTACATGCCACAACCACATTTCTCAAGTTTACTACAACAGTATCTGGCAGACTGATAGATTTTCTAGATGTGAGGTTAGAAAAACAGGAGTTTAATGGCATTATTACCAGCAGATACAGAAAAGAGTGTCACAGGAACCATGGCCGCAGTGGTGCAGCGGTTAGCGTTGTCGCCTCACAGCAAGAGGTTCTCCAGTTCGATTCTCGGCTGGAGCGCCTTCTATGTGGAATCTGCATGTCCTCCCCACCATCGAGTGTGTCGATGGAAGTAAATAGTATGGGAAGAAATTGCCAGGGAATTGTTATGGCTAGGCTTGTATAGGCCCTAGGGCCGATAGCCTAGTATCAACCTATGAATCTATGTATTACATAGACAAAGCTTACACCCTCCCCATTTTTATCATAATATAGTTAGAGGCCAAGGAATGAGAATTTCCAGTTTGAACAATGATCAGAACAGGTTTGAACAAGATATTAAAGAGATGAAGGATGAATTTATAGCAAGAGGTTATAATCAGAGAGGTAGAACAGGGGTTCTCTAATCTAGATACATTATGAAGTAAAAGAGCTCTAAGCCTTGTTTTTCAGAGATGTTATCTAGTGGTATTGATGCCAGAGCAAAAACTGACACTAAGTGGGGAACACTTGTTCCTCTATAGTATTCTAGAAACATATAAGCTATCCATGAAGTCATAAAAAATAATTGGCATATCTTGAGGTCAAACAGCAAAATTAATCAATTGATATGAACAGAACCGACATTTAGGTTCAAGAATAAGAAGTCTCTCAAGAGACTCTTTTGTTATAATAATGGAGAAATTGCACATGCTCAGGAGAGAGGCACGATCCCATGAGGCAGATGCAATTTCTGCCAATTTATTAATAGTAAGGAAAAAACAAAAAATGCAGGGGTCACAAAACAAAACACCACTAAAGTAAAACGAATGTATAGACTTAAAAATCAACATGGTATTCCTGTAGGCAGAAAAACCAAAGTGCACTAAAAGTAAAAAACAAGTTTAATGGTAAGCGCTTTCACTGTTAACAGCTTCATCAGACATCTCCATCAAAGAAAGCCATCCATTTATATTCAAAATAACCAATCAACATGGAGACAATCAACAAATTAAAACATAAAACTCATTCTTAAAGTGCCAACACTTAAAACAGCCATCTATATACATAGTACAAAAACACATTTCAACCATAATTTAAATGTAGAAATATATATATATAAATACACATATAAAAACAAATTCAAAAAACTCAAAAACAATGTTTCAAGGGTTTCTGTTTTAAAAAAGGTTTTAATGAAACCATATCATTAATACCAGGGGTGTGATCTGCCCTAAAAGAACAGAATACATTTCTGTTCACGGGCCTCTGTCTTATTCTTAATGTCATCTCCCCTTACACTCTCAGCTACAATCTCTAGTACAAAAAACTTAAATTGATGTTGATCACTATTAGACCACACATGCTTAGCCAGAGCATTCATTTTTTTGTTATTCCTGATGTCTCTTAAATGCTCAAGCACCCGTTCTCTAAAGGAACTGTTAGCCCTCCTGATATGGTATGCACCACAGCATGTACAGAAGGCATAGTACACTATGTTCTTAGTAGTGCAATCAGCATAAAAGCAAAAATCTACAACACACCTCTGTGTAGGATGTACAAAATTACTATAGGCATGAACATATTTACACATGCTGGATTTCAAGGAAACGTCTCTTTCCTTTGGGAAGCTATCATATGTGGGGTCTCATCTTTCCTGTAGCAAAGCTGCCTTTGAATAGAGTAATTATTTTTGAAAGCAAAACTGGGTCTTTCAGTAACAATCTCCCTTAAATCATCATTCGCATACAAAATATTCCAATTTCTTTTCACAATATCACAAAACAAATTAACGTCATTGGAATGTGTTAAGGGGAACCTAACCTTTCTACCACTAGTGCACAATTGTGCAGAACACTCTCTATTGGGGTTGTCTGAGAAAAATGGCCTACCCCTACCATCCCTGTCTCTAAGTACTGATTTTATACATTCATCAATTTCTTTCTGCTTATAACCTCTATCAATGAAATCTTGTTTGAGTTGGTCAAAGGCTTCTTTCAACTGTGTGTCATCACTATGTAACCTCATCATCCTAATAAACTGACCGGTAAGGACATTCCTAGCAATGTGGTGTGGGTGTATACTATTTCTATGCAATAACATATTTTTCTTAATTTCCTTTCTATAAAGCCCAGTCTTAAAGGTACCTATTCCTGACCTTTGCACCTTCACATCAAGGAAGTTAATCTGTTCAGTGGAATATGTATGTGTAAATCTGAGAAAGGAAGTGGTACTTCCTAGGAACTCAAAGAAGGATAGTAGTTCTGTCTTGCTGCCCCCCCCCCCCCCACAACACAAAAACATCATCAAAAAATCTCTTGTATCATATTATGGCTCTGAACATTATTCATAATCACATAATTTTCCCAGTTAGTCAAAACAAGGTTGGTATAGCTATTGGCACAAGCTGTGCCCATTGCTATTCCAGTCTTCTGTAGGTAAGAAACTGTCTCAAAAATGAACACATTATTTTCCAATATGATCTCAACTAAACTACAAATAAGATTTACCTTCTCATTAGAATAAAAACCTTCTTTGGTCAAGAGTTCTCTCAGGTTCTCAACCCCCCACTCATTAGGAATGACGGTAAACAATGAGTTGATGTCTAAGGTTACCAAAAAACTTCTTTATGTGCTTCAGTACTAGTTGTACCTTTGCAAAGATCTTCCAAGAAGTGTTTAGTGTCTCTCAAAACTGTTCGCTGTTTATCTACAATAGGGCGTAACATTTTCAATACAAAAATGCTCAAAGATTCAGTCATCCATCCTCTGCCCGACACAATCGGGCACATGGGGGGTCAACTAGACTCTTATGTACCTTTAGCAATCCATATACTACAGGGATGGTAGAGGTCTCAACACTAAAATATCTAAATAGATCTTCCATTATAACCCTAGTGATCAATAAATCAAACAGTAGGAATAACACTTTTTCTATCAAAGCTTGAACTACCACTTTAGTAATACTTACAAAAGTACTCTGATCACTAAGTAAAGCTAACATACTATTCAAATATTTCTCTTTGTCTGAAAGTACAACCCCACCTCCTTTATCTGCTGGTTGAAACTCTTAAGCTCCTAATCCCTTTTAATTCATTCAGTGCATCATGCTGTGCTCTACTCAAATTAAAAAACGTTGGTTTATGTTGTACAGCAAAACAATCCCTGATTTCCTTTTCACAAACATTGCAAAAAGCTTCCACAGAGGGGTGCAACTTAGGAGTGAAAGTACTTGGTCTGTTAAAGATATTACATATAGTATTCACATTTTTAACATTTGCAGACAAAGAGACATTTCTACAAAACATTTTCAAACTCCATAAAATGTCCAACATATCAGTTCTCTTTGATGGTATAAAGGACAAGCCTTTATTAAGCACAGAACATTGGGAATCAGTTAAAACATGTAAGAAAGATTAACATTTAAGTCCTTCTTACTGTGCTCCTCAGTGTTTTTGTAGACACCCCAGTTCTCCGCAGTTTGTATGCGATGTGGTTGGCCTTTCCTCCCTTGATTCCTCGACCTGTTTTCACGTTGTATCTGCTTGAAAGGCAATGGTTCTGGCAGCTGAAAAGGGCTCTTACCAGAGGACAGTGGATTATTAAGCTCAGTTTCAGCATTTCTTTTTGCTAATACATTCTTATCGCAGCTATGCATACTCGTAGATACCATAGAAGTCCCTGCGGCCATGTTAATTCGCACTCCCACTGAATCAGCTGAAATAGATGATTATGAAAGCTCGGCGAGTGACTTAGCCACATCTACACCTCCCTCCTGTGACTCACAAGCTGAATGAATAGGCTGATTTAATGATGTCTTCACGGGAACTGATCTAGCCCCATTCGTTTCTTGGCACTTTCATTTGCTGTCTAATTCTCATCTTCTTCTGGTTTGATTTTCATTTGTACTCATTTCTGAAATGTTTCTGCTTAAGACTTCTTTTCATGATTTAGAATTTTTACTATGTTTGGATCTGATGATGTAAACAAATATGTATGTATGTATATAGTCCCACAATTACAGATTTATACATGAAGTCATTTTCAAGGAGGCCCATACCTCCTTCTGAGCTATGCAATTTGTTTTCCAAATCATTTGATAAGCATGGAGCATTTTTCTTGTTTCCTTGTCTAAACAATTCAGTGCTGTTTGGGGCCGGTCAGTCACACCAAAGCTGTAAGCTAGAACAGAAGAACAAATTAATATATAGCTAGGACTTTATTACTAGATGTCAAGACAGTTTTTCATATTAGCTTTAATCTTAAGTACTCCTTAATAAGCTTTGTTCTTGTTCTTTCTTGTTCACATTTTACTGAAGATTTTTCATCTATTTCCAAATATCTACACATGCCTTCCTGTTCAAGTTCCTTTACATCATATTCCTGTCCCAGGTTGATGTTTTCTTGGGACTGAAGCCTTCCTGTTATAAATGTTGTTTTTGCACATTTATCCAGACCAAATATCATTGTTATATCATCTACGAATGTTTTAGCCATTTGCAGTTGTGCTTTCAGATGCTCATCTGATATCCCATACAATTTTAAATACCTACAAAAAGTAGAAGAGATGTATTTGAATAAGGTTGGTTTATGGATATTAATCTGTAACTATAGCCTAGTCTAGTAACTAAATTGCTTAATGTGTTAAAGGCAAGACAAAACAGCAGCAGTGACAAATAATCACCCAGGAATATTCCCCATTGAATTTTTATCCTAGAGATAATAATTTGCCTTTTATCATAGCATCTCCTATATTCCCACATCACATATCTGCATCTATATTGCCTCCTCAAATCTGTCCAAGCCCAAGAACACTAATTCTATGGGGATGGATAACATACAGGGCTGCCTACTAGTCAGTGTGAAATATGTCAGCCTGCATACAGATGTTATTCCATATCAGCCTCGTACCAGATGAATGGAGGACAGCAACAGTTATGTCCGTGCACAAAGGTGGGTTCAGGGGTGAAATCTGTTTTACATGGATGGGAAGTCTATTCCACAGTGCAGGGATTATTTGTGGCACATATATGTCTTTCCAGCATGTTCTCTCTATGTCACAAGTGAAGTTCAGATACCTGGATCCAGTGTTTCTGGTGCTGTTTGTTTTGCACAGGTGCAACATCATTCAGGGCTGGTTCCTCATCTCCATTTTCATCTTAAACAACCTAGGGCATTTTTCATTCTTTACATGAAGGTATTTCAACTTCCCCCACTCCAACAGCTGTAATCCATTTCTTTCCAGCAAGCCAGTTTTACTGTTATGACTGCAAATGTAGATGACTCCTAAAGCCCCTTACATTTAACATCATTCTCTATTATAAGCAGCCATACACTTTTTTCTGCCACTACGTAAGTGCTTATTATTACATTTTTAATACTTTTTGTTTGATACATGTAGTTCCTTTTAAGGAATATTAAATTCCTTAATGTGTAAAGAACATAGTCATCTGCTTCAGTTTAAATGTATTACTTAGCATTTCCTGAAGCAAGAAAAATGGATTAAACCTCTTTTAAAGCCAGCTATTATTGTATATTGTAACAAACATTAACTGTGATCAGTTCTGACTGCAGAAGTCAAAAAATTTGCAAAATAATTTAGCTCATCAGTTTGCTGCATTGTAGTACTGCTTAGCTAAATATATTTGTTGATGTAATGCTGCCTGTATTGTTTTTGTTTTGTTTGCTGTAGTGCAGTTTCTAATGCGGTTATCCTTGTTCTTTTGATTTCAAACACTTCTCTTTATTATCTCATCAGCTTCTTCTCAGTCTCTCTTAGTTTTTGACTTCTTAAAAAGGACTACTCAGTAAGGCCATTGCTGCACTTTAATGTTTTGACTCTGTATTTATTGCAGCTGTTGTTATCAGAGACAATAAGCTAATAACTTCAAATTGTGGTCAAAAACCCCAGCTTCCCTGAGGGTCTTAAACTTTTGTTTCCATCTGCAGGAGGTAGCCAATTTCCTCCTTCACTACTTAGTGTCCCATATAAAAGGAACATTCTTGGATATTATTAACAACTGCCATGGGATATCTGTTTAATTTAAGTTGCTCTTGCATTTAGCTGAAAAGCAAACATATTTAAACAAATAAACTTTTTTTATTCTTACCTGCCATCTTTCTCAGGCAGAAGCAAACCTTGCAGGTCCACTGAGCAACTACAGACTGACTGACTCATGCAAGGTTGGGATGTGGCCCGCTTTACTCCCCTCCCACCCCCAATTCCCCAGCCACACCTTGATCCTCAAATTTAGCCTTTCTGTACTACAGCCTAAAATCTCATTATCTGCCCAACCTCTTAAAGACACACAACACATTCAAACAAATACATACCCTTAGCTCAGATGTTGTACTAAATTCCGCACTTCACTGAGGACTCACAAGCTCAAGTAAATGCAAATCCTCACACCTCTAACACCATCTGCTAATCTACTACCATAATATTTCACAACTCAGCCTTACTGGGTCTATTCCACTCTAAATTCATGCAACAAACATATAATTCATACTGCATAGTTCACATAACATATTTCCAAGCCTGTACCACCATAACATTCTCCCAACACTAACAAAGACTCATTTAAGCTCACTCCTCACATAAACCTATTCACCCAATCCATCCTCTCTCTCTCTCTCTCTCTCTCTCTCTTTCCAATCATTGTATATTCACTAGTACTCACTCTCTCCTTCCTCCTAATCCTCACCCATCCAACTTTCTATCACTCTACTCATACAGTCTGTCACACATTTCAGTCCTCTCATTCTATACCTCACTAACAAAACCATTAAACTTCCACCTGACTTCACCAGATATAGCTCCCGCATTATTCCCTCTCTAAACTGTAGACTTCCTTAAATATAATATAAACCTTCACAACCCCATAACCAGCAAACTCAGCCTGAACCCAAAAAACAAAAGCCAAATGAAAATAACAGACAATCTATCTCTACATCTCCCAAAAGTTAAAACACAGTGGTGGCACACACCCTCACCCTGGCCCAAACTTTACCCCTCACTTATCACACCCTACAACCCGTATGGATCCCCTCTCTCCCTTACAATACTCCACAAACTCTTCTTCTCTACTTATCATGCATATTAGCATTATAAGCAGCTATAACAAGCTACCAGAATTCCACGCATGGCTTGCCTTGCATTCACCTGACAGTGTAGTAATAAGAGAGACATGGCTAAAAATGAAGCAGAAGATGAGATACTCCTAATGGATTATAACATCCTCAGGGCAGATAGAAAATATAACAGAGCTGGTGGACTTGCAATACTCAATAAAAACACCCTACAGCTTACCATATCACCTCTAATGCCCACCCACCCCATTCAACAAAACTGAAATCTTCATACCTACTCTCAAATTAAAGCAACACAAATCCTGGTACATAATGGAAGCTTATACAACAATCATAGCACAGTGGAAGAGATCCAACATCCCCTATGAAAAACTATCATTTGGTAACTTCAGTATCAATATTCGCTCTCTCACTCTCTACCCCACTATCTCCACTAACAACTCCACCCATACCATAAATCTATATGTACCAATACAAATGATCACCACTCCCACTAACTCCACCCATGCCATAACTCTATATGGACTAACACAACTGATTACAACTCCCACTCACTTCAACAATAAAAAACAAGTGTACCACAACAGATTGGATACTCACATCTATGCTAGGTAAAATCTCAGAATCTGGGACCCTGTCAGACTCATTAAGTGACCATTTCCCTATATTCATCATAAAAAGGCAAACAAAAATCCAGAAACAACACCACTTTAATATGACTCATAACTTCTCAAATTTCATACCCAAAACAGTATAACTGGACTAACCTACAGCACCAACCATTCAATGAAGCTGTATTGCCCTTTAATAATAAATTCCTAAAAATCCTAAACAATCTGGCACCACTTTGAAAAAAAAAGTTAAGTCAAATCCTGCTCCCTGGATATCCCAAAGCACAAAACATCTGATAAAACTTAAAGATGCTGCCTGGAAAACTTTGGATACAAACAAAACTCAACCAACCGATCAGAAATTCAGAGAGCTTAGAAAAAACGTCAAATACCATATTAAATTAGGCAAACAAAAAATGCATTAAACTCCAAAAAAAAATTATCAGGACCTCAAATTATTCTGTTTGTCCATTAATCCATCTTCTAAATCCTAGCCACTCAACACAGCCTTCACCTACACTCAAATCTAATAACTCAGCTGACTTTAATGAATTTAACTCTAACTTTATTAAATCAGTCTCTTCCTTACCTGACAGCTATACAAAACAATGCTCTGAACACATTGCAAACTCTAATAACTCCCCAAACTCAGTATCTTCAGCCAATCCCCACTTCTAACATCAAAATAATACTACTTAAACTAAAACCCACCTCCCTAGTACCATACAGCCTACCTGACGAATGTCCAAAAATGCCAGCAAAGGCCATAACTTACCCTGTTTCAATTCTAATAGACCATTCAATCAGTGAATCTTATGTACCTTTACTATGGGAAAAAAGTTACATCCTCCCAATCCACAAAGGTAGTCTACCGAACTGAACAATTAAAGACACAATGCCATCTTATCCAGCTATCAAAAATACTTGAGAAGTGCATTCAGACCCAACTCCTGCACTATATCACACAAAATATACCCCTCTGTCATATACAGTAAGGTTTTTGCTCTCATCCCATTACAGCCATTGCCCTCCTTAACTTCACTAATACTATTAACACAAACAGAATTATGGTAAACTTGTATCTGCTCTCTTTATAGATCTGTCAAAAGCTTTTGACACTGTCACCCACCCTATACTAACAAAAAAATCTCCAATCATGGCCTTGACAAAGCCTCTCTTTCCTAATTTTTAGTTGTGAAATTACTTATATGTGACTTTGGGTGAAGAAGAGACAAGATGAGGTGAGGAATTTTGGAGCTGACTTGACTAAAGAAGAAAAGGTGGCTATGTTTGAACTTAGAACAACCCATCTATCAGAGTAATGAAACCAGACAAGGGTGGGGAAATTGTTGCTGCAGACAGAGGAGATTACACATGTAACATTTATAACAGGTTGCAGAATACAGATAAATATGTTATTGTTTCTAGAAATGAAATTGCTATTACTTATAAGACTGATTTCTTTCTCAAAGATGCTTTAATGCATGAAACTATTGATAAAGACACTTACAGATTCCCAGTCAACAAATCCCCATACATTCCTACCATGTTAGGAATACCAAAAACTCACAAGGACATCATTTGCTCCCCCTATCAACTGATAGTGGCAACATATAACTCCAAAACATATCCACTGGCAATTTGCTTATATCACATTTTAAAGGAGTCCATTAGATTAATCATATATTAAAGGACTCCTGGGACTTTCTCAGTAAAATCAGAGAAAATGTTTCAGTACTTCAGCCAGTTTTTCTACTATCAATGTGATTGACCTGTGTACATCCATCCCCCACAAAGCAGACCTGGAGTTATTTTTTGAAGCTATCCCAGAACTCACTCAACTTGATGGTCTTACTACGAATTTTATCAATTTTTTCATGGAGCTTATTCTTACAAACAATTTCATCACTTCTGAGGGTGCCTATTACAAGCAAATAATAAAAAAAAAAAGTTGTGTACCAATGTAGACCAACCTGGTCTTATATAGCTGGGAGAAAAAGTTTGTTTTGGCTAGACCCGTCTCTACCCAATTGCACACTTATCTAAGACTCCTGTTTGACATACTTGTTTTATGGAAGGAAAATGATGTTGAAACATACATAATTTTTGTCTTATTTGAACAAGATGACGTCTTTTCTGTCATTTACATGGCATCTTGATAAGGATTCTATAGATTATTTGAATATACCAATTTTTCTTCGGGCTGTTTTTGGGTCAAACATTTATAGTAAAGCTACTTCCTGTAATAGTTAATAGTTATCTAGACCATCATAGCTGTCACCCAAACACGTCAAATAAAAACAGTTTTAAAGGGCAGCTGGTTAGAGTTGCTTGAGTGTTCTGACATTCACAATTTCAATAATGAGGTACAATAAGTGACAAATATGTTTTAGAAACAGGTACCCAAAAGACATTTTAAGAAACATTGTGTTTAAAGTTATGAAATAGTGAGGAAAGAAATATACACCAGTTCTTCTTCAAGATAATCGCCACTAACCTGAGATGCAGGTGATGATCTCGATATCTAATAGCACACGCATTGCAAATTTTGCATACTCTTTAGTATTCACTTACAGAAGTTGTGCAAAAAATATTCAGGATATCATTAAAAGAAACTGGAGCATTTTTAAGACTGATGAGTTTATTTTTCAAAACACTGGGTACTACTCCATCTTTTCTGTTTAAAATGGGGAAGAATTTAAAATATTTATTTGAGGACCAATACAACACATCTCATAAAAGAAAAAGAAAATGTACAAGGAAGTGTGGCGCATGCCACCAATGCCCCTGTATTTTGGAAAAGATGGAAATTTCTGTTGGCAACCCACCTATTAACATATTCTTGGAGGGTGGTAATTGCACCACAAAGGGAGCACTGTACATTGCTATTTGCAAAAAATGTTTATGTTATTATGTAGGAGAAAACGAGTGTCAATTCCATAAAATAATTTATGAGTATGTATATGCTATCAACAAAGGGAATACTAAGTATGCACTCTCAAAATTGTGAAGGTTTTGGCAAGTTTCTTTTTAGCATTATTGAAACTGTACTTATTGACATTAGAGGAGGTTCCTGGGAGACAATATTAGAAATGAGAGAGTTACTGTGGCAACTTAGATTAGATGCTGCCAATGATAAAGGTCTCAATGAGTATATTTTCAATGTACCAACCAGTGTTAAAATTTAAAGCTGCTCATCTCTGACTCTTGTGAATCCTAAACCAATTAAATACATTACCTATTTGTATTTTTATTAACCATGCTTGCCTTCAGTGTTTACACATATTTTTACAAGTCACAACATGTTAACTATTTTAATATGGTCCATTTAATTATTCAATTACCATTTTTTGGATATATATAGGTTGTATTTCAATTTATTACATTGCATTTTATTTTAAATGTTCATCTAGCTTATGTTTTAATTAATTAATGATCATGTGATTTTTTTTTTAAACTGATTGAGAGTATTTAAAGGAAGATGGTTTTAACATAAATGGTTCTGATGAAGTCCAATATGTTTTAGGGTGAAAGCACTTAATCATTTTTTTATGTCTTAATAATAAAGTCCAGTTACTTGTTTTATATGTTCACCCTGGTGGTTCAGTGATTTTTACACTTATGGATTAATCTGAAATCATACATTTTAAGTTTCTTTAAGTAACTTACTGCACTCCTTTGGACTGAGCTTCCTTGGGCAGTATGACACTACAACAGCCTTATTTTCTTTGTTTTTTGTGTTTTTTGTGAAGGCTGCACTTTCACATGCTAATTCAATTTGTTCTTATTTATATCAGTTTAGTGTGAGTAACCTACTCAATATAGGTCCCATTTGAACAGGGAGGGTGAAGGTGGTTGCAGAATTTTACTGACCACTGTGGATGAACTTTTTGGGGAGTTAAAAATAAAAGTGAAGTCACTGAGCCAAGATTCTACACTAAAAAAGGATTGCCTTGTTAGGGATTGGGGGTCATGCATGGATCTGGCACAGCAGATAATGATGGAGTCATCTGCTTACCACACAATGGTACTGAAGTGGAAGATCTTTGAAAAAATGTTGAATAGGATAGGAGATAATATGAACCCTTGTGGAATTCCTACAGGAATACCAAGAAGACAGGAGGCAGAATGTAACCATTTAAAACGGTGACATCTTTTGAAGAGGTAGGAGATGAATCATGAAAGGGAAGAATTTAAGAGCCCTAAATGTTAATGGTTTTAAAGAAGTTGATGGGGAGAGTGTGCCAAAAAGCTTTTTTTAATTTTTATTTCAGTTAAAAATCATAATAAGTTACAAGGAAGTGTCAACCACAAATTACAAACGCAGATGTAACAATCGAAGAAAGAAAAGAAAGATAAATGAAAAGGTGAATTAGAAACCAAGGCAAACATGGATACAGGCTACAAAAATGAGTTAAAAACAGAACAATAAACAAGAAAAACTGACAAACATTACTAATACTTATTCAGATAATCCATGGGCATTCACATAGTTTTCATGTAAAGTGAACTGCATTCTACCACTGATAATATAGGTACAGATGTGGCTTTCCAATTTGTCAAAATGAATTTTTTGGTGACCATAGTTGCTAATGTGAATTTTACATGAACCTTATTAAAAGAGCCTCTATTATATCTAATAGGAATAACTGAGGTGATAAATGTATATCCCTCTTTAATAAAGCTTTAATCCAACTATGCATTTTCAACCAGTATTCATATACTTGAGAATAGGACCACCAGCAGTACAAAAGATCTGCATTAGAGGCTCAGTAGAGCCAACAATAGTCACCTGTAGACACAATCATAAAACATAATATATTCATGGTGCCATGTACACCAAAAAAATCTTGTTTTGCATAGAGCTGTCATGCACTGATCTATGCCTAAGTATACATGTTCCTGTGTTTTGTAACCAAAACCACTGTTAAAGTGAGTTAGTACATTCATTTCCTATTTCTATTTTCCATGAAACACCAAATTTTCTAACACAGTAATTGCCAGCTTTTCCTATTATAGAAATGTGTTTGGTTTTCCTGTCAGTGTGCATTAATGGGATATACAAATAGGCTTTGAAAAAAAAAAGATACAAATCTCTTATATAGATAATTCAAAATGCCTGTTACCTTCTATTCTCTGCTATAATAATCTTCCCAAGAAATGGAAGAGATACTGCCCACATAATATTGTACTGAGGGAAACATTTTGATCTTACGTGCTTTTCAGAGAATTTTGACACTTTCAAAAATATGTGACATTAAATACATAAGATTTCAAATAACTGATAAAAGGGATTGTCTCAACTTGATCATGTATCATCCATGTCAATCATCTATTACATGGATTAATTAAGTGATTAATAATTTTATAAACACTTTCCCACTATACTGAATATTGTAAATATTAACAAATGTATTGGTACTTACATACATATAAATATCTGTGAAGTTAAACCACCTTGATTAAGTGGCATAACAATGACTAGCTAGGGCATCCGTGGGGATACTCCTCTCCTGCAAAATGTAGTAATTGTTCTTTTGACCTTATTGTACCACATGATGAAAAGTGGTGTTATTAAGCTCTCATAAATAAATAAACACATAGCAAGAATCATCATTTTTATCATTTTCATTCTACCTATTAGTGAGAAACCTTTATTTCCTATAAGCTTCAACAAAGCTAAAATTGTACTATAAAAAGTATCGCTAGTTACATTACATGATTGCTCATAATTAAAGGAATAAGTTACTCCTAAGAAAGTACACTCCTGAATAATTTGAGGCTTGCATGGATCAGAGCTAACAAATCAAGTATGATATAACTGCATATGTTCAGATTTTTGGTAATTTCTGATATGTCCAACTAATTCTTTGCCTGTTTCAAAGATGTCAATTTTATGATATCTTTAAGAAATTATTCTGTAATAATCATTAAATCACTGGTTTATGAAATATTATTTACCAATATATTATTTATAATAATCACAGATATTGCTTTATGTATTTTAAATAATAATGGGTTTATCCCTAGAACAAAAAAGTACATGACAGGGATATCCTTGTCTTATAACAGTTTTTTATAATGATTCTTGGAGATTCCTGTTCATTAATTATAAGATATGCAAATGTTTAATTGTACAAATTTTTAATAATTGATATATTAATATAAGATAACTCACACTATTCAAGTATCATAGATATGGAAGTAATAAGTTCAAATAATCAAGCATTTTGTGGCATCCAATTTGATTAGACTGATCTTGCCATAGAAGAAATTTCATTACTTAATAGGATGGCTTGTGGTAAAAACCCAAATTGGGATCAAAATACTATAAAGAAGTAAAGGCATTTTATTATTTCTAGCCATGGCAAGCATGCAGCTTTGCAAACTTAAAATATATATTGGTCAAAAATGATCAGGGGAGTACCCACTTAATTTCTTTTTTAATTAAAATAATTTTAGCTTCTTGCATTGACAAACATATCTTCCAGTTCGAAATAGTCATAAATTTTCTAAAATGGTATAAAAGTGAATCAACTTCATCCTTAATAGTTAAATAGAATTCAGCTACATACCTGTTGGGACCAAATCACTTATGTTTTAATGATAAGATACTGTTTATTATATCCTCCTGAGTAATATCAATATAAACTAATCTTAATTTGGAGATGTCACTCAACCATTCATCCAGTTTTTGCAAATCATTAATACATTCCATATTTTAAATTTTCTCAAAGTATTTAACCATTAATGTAGTTATCCAATCCCTAGATGTATGAATAATACCACTGACATCATGTAACATAATCCATCCATCCATCCTCAACCCCTTTTTCCCATTTTGCACATGGGGTCAGGGTGTCACTTCAACAGTGACAATCATCTTGAGCCAAGGTTTACACCACCAAGTGGCTAGCCCTGCTGCAGTAGTTCATTCATACCACTCACTCACACACACACACTCACCTACAGCCAATTTAGTCTGTCCAGTCTGCCTACTGCATGTCTTTTGAATGGAGGAGGAAACTGGAGCACCCGGAGAAAACCCACATGACCACAGAGAGGACATGCAGACTCCACACAGAAGGGATTCCAGCCAAGACTCAAACTGGAGAACCTCTTGCTATGAGGTGACAACACTAATCACTGCACCCCCATGGCCACCTATCACACAACAACATATTATTATTCCTATATTGCTTTTTTATATACTGGGAAGCTAATACTTTGCCATCTTTATCATCAAATAAATAACTCTGCTTGAAAAACTCACTTTCCATCAATTTTTGCAACAATATTTCACATCCAGTTTTTATCATGCAAACCCTACATCCATAAAGGAATGTATCTGTCATAAGTTACAAACAATAACTTATTAACAATACCCATTTTTTATTAATTTTATAAGCAAGGAGTGGTTTTTCACTTATATAACATGGCATGACATGATTATATTACAACTAAAATGCTTTACAAATGTTCCATTTTGCACTAAATAAGGCAAATTCTGCTGAATTGGCTTCCCAGACGATGCTAATTGACACTTTAATGTTAGTGCAAAAACTAGGGGGAAATGAACCATTATGCATACATTTTTCTTCTGTAATGCCCTTTAGCTTCATAATCAGAAATTATTACTCATAATACTATGTGATCAGAACAAGAACATAACAACTAATTCTTAAAAAAGATATTGTGTAACAAATCATATAAGAATATGAAAAAGTCAATTATATAACAAAGCTTGGTAACATGACAAATATGAGGATGTTAGGACCGCTTATAAACCAACCATCTACCAAACTTGCATTCATCAACCATTTATGCAACAGTTTCCCATGTTTGATATGATAAGCCTTTTTCTTAGGTATATGCGATCTAAGTTAGGGTCTAACAACACATTCCAGTTAACACCTATAAGAATAATAGTATAACCTAAAATTTGTAAGGTGTTAATAATATCCTTTAGAAATAATTGAAAAATAGTTATAAGTGAGATCTTAAATTTCATTGAAATGGTAATAATGTAGCCTGCAATGCCACATTTAAAATGAATAACCTCACCATTCCAAGTATTTTTAATCAAAATCATGAATCCTGCAGATCTAGATATCCTAAAGTTATCACATATGCATTAATCCATTTATACTTGCTCTTTAAAAATAGACATTGTTCATTGTCAATATGTTTTTGTAATAAAACAATATCCTCTGAGCAACCTCTTACATGAGGGAATACCTTCACAAATTTAGTGAAACTCTGCACACCATTACTATTCAATGGCATTACACCACAATACATTTGTCAATATGAAGATATCTACCTTCCTTTTTTCTTGTTGTATGCCCAGCATAATAAGGATAGTCCACAAAAGCCACATCCATGAAGGAAAAGGCACATGAATACGTGAAGGGAAGGGAAGGAAAAGAGCCCACAGTAAAAACAGAAATAAAGGAAAATGGGATAAAATTGTCCATATTATAGTCCAAATAATGTCCACAGATATAAAGAAATAAATGGATGAACAGTCAGAAAAAATTCCTGGATGAAGTAAAGTAAATTAATCAGCTATCTCAAGCCTGGCTTCCTTCTCTGTTGCAAAGATCAAAGGAACCTATTTCTATATTATTTTTAATTTAGGTGGGTAAACAAATGTTGATTTTTATCTGTTTTTGTCGATGTTATTTCGCAAGTATGAAAAGGAACATCACTGCTTTATAGAACATCACTGCTTTATAATTTCATATTATAAGTCAGAAAAAATCTAGAATAATCCTCTTCTCAGTAACTCAAGTGAGTGTCCTTTCTTTATTACAATTCCTCCTAAACTTGATGACTATGAGTCTAGGATCTGTATTGATTGTGTCAGGTCTGCTAAATGGATTGTTCTATAAAACTGAGCAAGTTGAATATGCTCCAGTTTATCGTCCCCCAAAAGTGACTTGAAAGAGGGACTGCAAAACATTGTCTAGCACTTCTTAGAATCCCATTCATTGGGTACTCCCAAGATTTTTAAATTCTTCTTCATTCTAGTTTTAAAGTCTGTTATTTGTTTTTAAGGAAAGCTGACCTTGTTTGTATTGCTCATTTTTTTTCTTTTTATTGCCCACTTTCATGCTCACAATAATTCATACATTCTCTCAGTTCTTTTATACAGACATAATTCACAACTTGATTTTCCATCATTTCATTTAATGATCCTTACATTGTGGAAATATTGTTTACAGCGTCTTCTAACTTATCTAATTTGAGAGTAATAGAAGAGAGCTTCTCAGTTAAAGTGCTCATCAGTTGTCCATTAAACTACTTGCAGATGCTGTTGCAGAAATTCCAAGTGTAATTAAATTTAGTCTGAAGAATTTTTTTTTCAGCTCCATGGCCAGAGCTTTGTGACTCACAAAAATGTAGTAACTTCTGTTGACCTATTATCTTTATTATGCATTTCTGTTGTCATTTCTTCTGTAGCAGAGAGTTGGCCAGTAAGCATAAAACAAGGTAGAGAATGTGTATTCAATCTGGTTAGAGCACTGCTTTTACAAATTTTTTTCAAAGTAGCTTTTACTCCCTTTTTTAGTTCCATGTTGGTCTCAGCACACAGCCTGAGCAATGAATGGATATCTCTGGCAGTGGATAAGTTCCTAGATGGTAAAATACATGTTCTTCTGTATTTTTAAATGGGCTGGGATGGAATTTTCCTTCAGGACTTAGACATAGCAATTTGACAAGCAAAATGTCTCTCTTCACCTTTAATCAAAGGATTTGCGCACTTGTCACTCAGTGCATGTATTCTGCTTCCTCACCCAAGTTTTGAGACTGTTTCAAAAAAACTTAAAGAAATCAAGAAACACTGTGGATATTAAGGATATTAAGGCGTTATTTCTATGCAAACAATATGTAAAAAGGAAAGGAGAGTTGTGTCAGTGAGAAGAATGAAAGTCATATAGCGTCTGGGACAGAAGGCTGTTAGAGAATCAGTAGAGGTGCAGTTGGTTTTTCAGGACCTCAGATATGGGAGAGGACAGTGAAGTTATTCATATCAGTAGATGAGCCAACTCTGTCAAGTGGAAGGCTGTAGGAGTGTTTCCAGCAGTGGAGGAAATGACATTCTTATATATTGTTGAAAGGCAAGTTATTTGTCTAAGGTCCTTAAGATGGCTTGCAGGTTCATTTTTAAGAAGTATGTTTTTTTCCTGTTCTTAATCAGGATGGTATGTTTTAGGGTGTACATATATATAATTTTTACTCAAGGCTAAATCTTTATGTAAATATGCTAATAATTTCAGCCAGAAGTTAGGTATTGCATCTAGCCCAGGGTTTTCCATTTAGTAACTTTTCTTAAATTTGTCTGTTTCTTGGCTGTTACTTCCTCCCATTTCATATCATCTATATTAGAGTTTCTTGCTGTTTCATTTACCTCTTCTATCCATTCAGCATCTTTTGTTATGTTCAGCAGAATCTTCATCCATGCTTCTCCAAAATGTACCTATTTCTTCTTTTTGAGTGGTGTTTCTATTCCTTTTGCTTTGTTTCCTAATTTTCTATAAAAACATTTTTAGATCATCAATGAATTACTTGATTTGCACTTTTGCTTTATATTTATCTGCATACATTCTAAATTTTTCTGCTTAAGTTGGTAATTTTAGTTTATCATTGTAAACAGTGTATGATAAAGCTTGGTCTGTTTTGATACTGTATGTTGCTTTTATCACATCTATCTTTCTAATAATTTTTGGCAATCTGTTCCCTTTTCTCTGTTATTCTAAAAGTGATACTTCTTATCTTGATTGCTCTATTGTTTTCTCTATTCAAAGCTTCTATGGTGGCATTCTACTTGTTCCATTCCTTCCCTTTGTTACTTGTATGCTTTTGGCGTAACACATTATATGTTATTAGTTTAGCTGAATAATAATATATCATATTTATTTCTGTTATATAACATGAATTTCTCTATTTAATAGTTTCAGTTACTGTAGTCATCTGTTTTATCAGTCTTCTAACATTTTTGGTCTTATTTACTTTCTGAAATGGATTTCTTTCATCTATCTTAATACATCTGTCCATCTCCATTAAAGCAAGCAGGTCTTCACTTCCCTTTATAACAGAGTACAGTGCCAACTCAGGAGTAATTAGGAACATTATAAAAAACGAATGGGACAACTTCAGGGAAATTACAGACCTGGAACACCTTAGTGATAAAAATGTGAGGACAGTTTTCAAAAGAGGCAGAAATATTAAAAATTTGTTGGAACAACATTCTTATTTATATAATAATTCCAACAAATGCCCAGGCACTTATAGATGTGGTTCCTGCATGCAATGCCAGTATGTGATTCACCAAGAGGAACATTTTCTTGTAGCTAGAAATAAACTTATCAGGTCCACACGATTTTCCAATTGCAACAGCCAGGGGGTGGTCTATTTGGCTATCTGTTTAACATGCCCCGCTTTCTACGTGGGCAAAACAGAACGTACACTCAAGAGGAGGATATATGAGCACACTTATGAGATGCAAAAACAAAATTCTAAGAATGCCCTTTACAGACATCTCACAATATGTCCCACTGCCAAATACCAGTTTTATGTATTGGAAACTGTAGTTAAGGATCACAGAGGTGGACTTTGGGAGATCAAGCTAGAACACAGAGAAGCTCACTGGCAGATTTTACTGGAGTCTTATAGGGAACCAGGTTTAAATGAATATACTTCTATTAAACCTTTATTAAAGTTAAAAGCCTGCTGTATTTAAACAGACTTGAACTAGTTTTATAATTTATATCCTTTTTAGTGCAACATATCATGTTTTTAAAAAAATATATTTTTTACATTTTATATGTTACTTTTTATACTGTTTAACAGTCAGTTACACTTCAAGGTTTTACATGACACACAGTAATTTATGTGTATATATTTCCCTTTGCCCATTGTTTCTTTAAACACCAGACTATTAATGAATGTTAATTGGATGATTGGAAACACACTTTTGTATATAAACACTTGGAATACTAGTTTAAATTGTATCTGAAGAAGTCATATTGTGGACGAAAACATTTTTACTGTGGATTTTACCTTCGTTAATAAACGCTTTTGGAATCCTAGGATATTTATTGGTGTTCTGCCTACCTCCCTACACTGGTGCAAGTGTTGCTTTGTTTGAATTTACCAGCGTTTGGCTCCCTTTTTTTTTTTTTTTTCTGTTTCTCTATTCAAAGCTTCTATGGTGGCATTCTACTTGTTCCATTCCTTCCCTTTGTTACTTGTATGCTTTTGGCGTAACACATTATATGTTATTAGTTTAGCTGAATAATAATATATCATATTTATTTCTGTTATATAACATGAATTTCTCTATTTAATAATCTCAGTTACTGTATTCATCTGTTTTATCAGTCTTCTAACATTTTTGGTCTTATTTACTTTCTAAAATGTATTTCTTTCATCTATCTTAATACATCTGTCCATCTCCATTAAAGCAAGCAGGTCTTCCCTTACGTCATTTTCTTCTAGACTTACAGCATCCTTTTTGCTTTGTGTTCCCTGCTCTTTCCCTTGCTGTGCAATTTTAATTGGACTTTCATGTGACTCTGCTGCAGAAGGTTCCACAACATCACCTAAAAGCATATCTTTTTCGGCTGCATCCTGCTCCATATGCTGCTCCTCCATATTGGGACTCATTGACCCATCATATTGCAATATTGTCTATGTCAGGATTTCCACATTAAATCCTTCACTTTGTAAATGGTCTATCACTCCAGCTTCTATTTGCTTAATCTCCAGTTTGATAACCTTCTTTTTTAATTACATTACACTTTTATGTTCTTATATTCTATAATGAAAGTTACCATATCCAGATGTCTTTGCTTGCATATCTCTTCCAGTATTTTGGAGCTTTGTTTTTTCATACTGATTACTTTAGCTTTCCTCTATGCATAAATATCATACCATATTTTTCTTCCCCATGTACATGTTTCCTTTTGATGCCTTTCAATAACATTTTCTTGTTCCTTATCTTGACTCAGTTATACTGTTTTTTTTCTCTTTTCCAGGTGGCTCGATGCTTCTTTAGCTAGGTAATATTTTATTCTGATTTATTGTATTAAGGATATTAAATTTATTGCATTAGGAATATCAAACTATTTACCTTTTAACAGTTTTCCTTGTGTAAGTATTTTTCTTTCTTCTATGTTTTTTCTTACTCTTACTACATATATTCATATCTGAAAATTCTGTGTTTTAGGATAATGGCAACAATACATAATCTCTTTATTATTTTCAACAGTCCACTTTGTAGTATCTGTGCCTCTTGTTTTGCTTGTCATTTTTTTGTTTGTTATTTTACATACTAATTTCGTCTACCACAGGAGGCCACCCCCACCCTGAGTTTGGCCTAGCCCTGTAGTATGAATGTTTCCATGTTCTGAGGATTCTAAACTGCTAATGCATACACCAGGAGTGAACACTTTTTTATCATGGGACATATGCACCCAATCTTCTTTTTTTATTTTTGACATACCTTTCTCATGATATATGAGATATAATCTTTATATCAGTGTTGTCATAGTGAGATTTTGTAACAATAGGGTCCACCACACGAAGGTACTCATGAAGACTTGAGGATGAATTCAGCTCTTGCTGATTCCATCCCTCAAATTGGTTCTCTGTGGGGAATCTCCAAAAATGATGATAATAATTATGATGACGATGACGATGATAGTGATTATGGTTATGATTATAACAATGATGATAATGATAACAACAGTGATGATGATCGTGATAATGATTATGACAGTGTTGCCAATAATGGTAACTCTAATGATGATGATGATTAGAATGATAATACTGATTATGATGAGGATAATAATGCTAATAATGATGATGATAACAATGTTGGTAACAACGATGATGATTATGACAATGTTGCCAACAATGGCAACTATAACAATAATGATTATTATAGTCATAAATACAACTAAACACCTGCCATCATCTGTAATTGAGCTCCTCTCTGGAAGTACAAATGGTGACATAAGCATGAAGCAGTTTAATGAAGTTAAAGAAAGATGAAGCACACTGTGATGCTTAAACTGCTGCTCTTACATTATTGTTTAACAATGTGTTTTCTGGGAACACAAAAGCTCAGAAATCATGTGTTCTTCCATGCTACAACAAAATAAATGGCTTGTTTGAAACTGATGTACACCATTTTGGGAACTTTATTTTGTCCCTAGTGTTATGTGACCATAAGTTAGTATATGTAAGTTTGGGGGTGTGGTAGATAAAAGGAAGATGGTTTGGCTCCTGCACAAAATGCTTATTTGGAGCTGCTCTATTACAATGAATACAGCAGACAGAACTGCATGATTAGTATTAGACTAAGTCACTGTGATCCAAAAAAATCAAATATTTATTCCTCACAGTAATGTTATGGTGTCATTAGTGACATTACTGGATACCTAATAGCACTGTTTGGTTACACTGACATCACACTTGAAAGGCAGTTTAAGGAAGAACTTATCTGATTTTACAATGCCTGCAATGTATTGTTGTTTCACTTTTTTATGCGTTGATTGCAATTTCAGTGTTGCAACAAGTAATACACTTGTCTTTGATCCTCCAAGATGAGAAGGCCTGTGGGTTCTTTTCCCACTCTCGATGACTAGATTGCTCACACTGCTGTGCAGCATTAGGGATGCTGCACTCCTGAGTGTGTCATCCTTCAGATGAGATGGTTAACTGAGGTTCCATCTGTATGAGTTGGTGGTAGCTCAGGTGGATGCAAAAGATCCCATCACACCTATCAAAATAGGTGGGAGGTCTTTATTTACAAAAACATTTAAATGATCCACTTTACAACAAATAAGTAAAGAAAGTAAAAAATATTATATCCTAATTACCTATATAAATGCAAATACCTACACATTCATCTATGTACATTTATATGCAAATAAAACAAGCTAATTAACAGCTCCCCACTCCTGTATCCACAACCATCTCCTGATTTTCTTTATATCACCTAAACTCAACAATTTATTAAATAGGATTTAATTTGTTATAGCATTCCAAATTTTCCAAATTTTGCAAAACAAATTAGTCTCATAATTTCCTTATTCCTACTTTTATAATACCCAATACATATTGACTTCTTCACAACTTTTCATATTCCATAATAACCTTTCTTTACATATGACATTCCACACTCTTTTGACTTTTTCATATACCAAAAACATACTCAGATGTTTCTACCATGCAATAAATCAAATATAACCTATCTTCCTTCATTTTATGTATAACCTTTAACAAGTAGGTTATTTAAATTAACTATCTATAAATCATCTTGACAAAAATATATTCTTTAATCTTTTTTCCTACTTTTGATTGCACTTATAATCTCCCTTTTTAATCCTACCCACAGTTTAACATAAAAAATCCATAATATGTTCATACCATTCTCTTTTATTCTTAGGCATATTGTCCATCCTTAATTTTCATAAAAATAATTTCTTTTAAATTTGAGCAGTTCTTTACTTCCACACTCTTTTTTTATTATTTTGATAGAGATCTTCCCAAAATTTAATTTTTTCATTGAATTATTAACCCTTAAATTTACATTTCTATGAATACTTTTCATAATCCAAAAATTAAAATTAGATGCACCACAGACAATAGTGGTTTTCATACATAACCCCCCCTGCCTACACACACACACACACACACACACACACACACACACACACACACACACACACACACACACATACTCTTTATTACAATAAACAACTCCCATTTTCATCAGATTTAACCCAGAACTTTCTGCTTTAAAGATAGTCTAAAATTCTTCAAAAAACTTCTCCACAAAAAACAAAATCCTATCTTTAATAGAAGAGAAATTTTCCCACCTCTTCTCCACTACCTCTTTCTTCCTAAAGGGTATATCTAACAAATTTATCTCTTTCTTATTAACCTGTATCACACTAATTCTGTTTCCACCAAACCCTACACTTTCTTTTTTGTATTCTGACTTCAAACCCACATATGTAAGAACATTCACAAAACAAACAATCATTTCATCTACAATGTATTCTTTCCTACAACTTATATAATTTGCCTAAGATTTAAAACATGTCAAATAAATAGTCTCAGCTATTTTTATAACTTCCCTCCCTCATATCAATGTGCATTTTATTAGCTAAAGCATTCATAATTAAAGTAAATAAAATGCTATTCAGAAGACAGCCTAAGCATACTCCCTCCCTAACCCTTATACTATTTGACAATCATCAATGTATCATCTTAACTTCAATATTATTATACACCAATATTAAAGTATTACAATTCTTCTTCCCACACCTATTCTGTTACCATACCTCATATTCTACATGTTCAAAAGCTTTACATAAGATCTCCTACAAAAATTCTCAGTTCCTATTCCCTTTGTTAATATATTATCAATAATTTCCTTTATGACAATTAATAATCTCTACTGTTAATGCCATATATACTGTGACATCCCTCCTCTGGGCCAGTAATCAAGGAGCCTCTATCCTCAGCACTGACACAAGTGAGGGATGTTCACTTGGAACAAAAATAGATACACAATGTATTTCCAGATGCAGCTGTCTGCACCGAGTGCGATTTCCCTTAAGAGCATACAGGGAACACACTCCTGTCTTGGAGCTATGTTTCCCTCTCTCTCATCAGGCCCCAAATAAGACTCCACACTGACCACAGCTGTAGAGTTGAGTCCTCAACTGAGTGTTCCAAGCCAAGTCCTCCAGCACTGTCTCTGTGAAACCAGTGCTCTCTATCCCTGCTCTAAGTAGCTGACACACAGACTCTTTGAGATTTTCACACACACACACACACACACACACACACACACACACACACACACACACACACCTGGGAAAGGCTGGCACAGATTTACCAGCTATGCCCCCTCTGACCAGACTATAAGGTAGATACTAATAAGGTAGATACTAACACCGGAATACTCCAAAGCCAGCTACTCTAAGTCTTAAAATGGTACCCAATTATACTGAGTAAAATTAATACTTATACAGATGGTAGTGTTTGACCAATGCAGCAAGGCTTTCGTGAGTGGCCACAGTGTCACTAAATAACTATAAGTACTCTCAAAGGTTAAAATATTCTCTAACAGACCAGCCAGAATGAAGAGTTTAAATATATAAAAGAACATGAAAATACTAAATACATATTTGCAATAAACACCAGCATTTCAGTTACAGGAAATATTAAAATAACACCAATGAAAAGATTGACAGAGATACAGAAAAACAATACTTAACTAATCTCACTATGTTTTCCTGAATGATCTAAAGAATTACTGTCCCCTCGTTCACTTATTAGAGCAAGACAAGATGAAGTGGGTGAGTGGTCCTTCTTTGTAAGGTTTCAAAAACAGACTGCCCTGAGACTTCTGTCTCATCTAGTATTAAATATAATTTCAGTGCTGGCTTACAGAATGATGTCATACACATTTGCTCATCTGATTCTGGTTCCCACACTACCCCCTTTACTAGCAGTTGAGCCAGAATCTTGCACATATGTATTTCCATACACACATATAGAGCTTTGCTAAGATGTGTTATAGCATCTGGAAGCTATAAAACCATTTCAAAAACTTCCACCCTTCCAGGGTAGCAATTAGTTTGCCCCTAAGGACAATACAGTAGGATCCCTATTCCTGGTTTTCACACACATGTCTCTGGCTACAATCAGAGCTGTAAGATGCAATCTTTATGGCCTAAACCATGTAATTTAATGTCAGACTATTTTTAAAAGTTAACTGGAATGAGATTTAACCTCTTCTCTTCTAGTATCATCTGTTACAATATATTTAACAGTTGCAATATAGTCTGACATACAGATGCATTTCTTTTCTGTCCAGCAGGACCCATTGTTGGTACATTTTAACACAAGCAGCTTTGCAAATATATTTTCAATACAAACACCTGAACAAATCAGTTTGATATACAAATGACATATAATCCTTTACAAAACTCCGGCTAGCTAGGCTGGCATATGTTACACATCCAATGCCCTACTTCTCCTCGCATAGCTGGCAATACCTCACATCATCACATATACCATCAACAAAAACTCTTCTAACACACTTTTAAATCTTTTTTGAATAGTCTTCATACAAATCTTATAATGAGAACTATTTAACATACTGGTTTCTAATTATTAATAGCATTCTTTTCTCCTTTCTTCTATGTATATTAATAACTCCCATACAAATCTCTATTCTTACTTCTCCAACTACTCGACGTTCATTAAATACATCCACAAGACATTCTTTCATTTCCAAGTCAAATGTCCTCTATGAATCATACTCCATCCCATCTATTTCTGACACAGAATCATCCTTAAGTCTACTTCTTTATTAATTAACTTCTTTGCCTGGTTCCATTATTTTACATCCCAAACAAGCAAACTTCATTAAAGTTTGATCACATTAATATTTTTCTTTAATATACTTCTCTCTTATATACATAATTTCAAGCCAGTTAAACATTATATTCCATTCTTTATCTCTTAATTTTTTTACTGATGAGAATTCTTTTTTACTGACTTTGCAAAAAAAAAAAGGTAACACTGCTTCACTCCTTCCTTTAACATAATATTTTTGTTTACACAATAAACTAATAATGCTCTTTCTTCTTTTTATCTCATAAAATCTTGTAATATCAGATTCCAGATATGCCAAGATTTTTCTGTGTAAATTTACGTACTTCTCTTTCTTCCTCTTTCTATATCATTTTTCTGTTTAGCAATACACTTTCTTATAGTTCTCTTTTAAACTAACCCACCAATCACTCTAAGACTCATAAAAATGTCTTACTGATTGATGATCTACTCATAAATGTCTCATTTCTTTAACACTTGCTCAGTTCCTTAACACGTGCTCATTCACACCTTTCCCCAAACACTGTTTTATTCCTTTACCATCTTTAATACATCTTTTCTCTTCCCCATTTTCTAGCCATATACCTCTGTGGTCTGTAAAACAGTAGATATACAACCTCCACATACTGTTTTACATCCTCAGATAAAATTAAAAAAAATCTATTTCCACCCTAAATTCTCCTCTTTTATATATCTACTGTTCCAAGTTCCAAGGTCTTAAAATTCCCCATTTCATAAAATCATCCATTTTCTTAACATTATTTCCCCTTTTTTTCTTGTATCTCAAATATTATAACTGAAATCACTTATTACAATAAATAACAGTTATATTAACCAACACAGAAGAAATGATTTACTCACATAAATCTGCTCTGTCTTTAATGTATACCTATGCATAAAGGCCTATAAGTCTAAAAACTTTCAGTCTTCATCTCATGCCAATAACACTTAACTTACCAGAAACTACAATATAGGATTTCAAAACTTTTATATATTCTCTAAATAAAAAAGTATTCCAGAACACCTTTCATTACCTACATTCCACGCCACCTGATGCCCCCATATATTTTCTTGTTGTCTCTCTACTGTGGTACAAATCTCACATATTGGACCCAGAAATAGCTATCCCCTTCAACTTATCACACCACTCAATAATTATAATTCTTCTTTTTCTATCAATTAAACTATTTACATTAATTGAAATTAGCCTAACATTACTTCTTTTTTTAACTTTTGCAGGCAAATTTTTTAGTTTCCTTTTCCTAACGCTTAATCTTTTACCAACAGAACCTTTTTTGTTCATAACACTTTACTTTTTTCATATACAGTCACTGACCTATGGCTTTCTAATAATTCATAGCAATCTAACCTTCCCGTAAACACTCAGTCACTCTTTTGATCATCACACTTTTCTTCCTTTTTTCAACTGCCCTATCCTTCAGTACATTTTTTCTTTATCATTCTCTATTTCCTGTTTTATTTTTTATTTTCTGTCTGCCTAACATTCTTTTATACATTTATGAATAATATGACCTTTCTCTCCACATTAATTGCATGTCACAACTTTATATTCATTGATCGGTAGTCCACCATACCTCAATATACCTCAGCTGCCACTAACAAAACCAGCACTTGCTACATGTTGTACCACCCTACTCTCCATTTTTAGAATACCATCTATTTCCCATCCATCATCTGATACATGTCTATCATCCTTTGTTGTCTTATTAATTTCCCCACTTTTTCATAAAGTTTTTGCAAACACTTTACTCTTTCTTCTTAGTATTATCAGTACTGAATTGTAAAAACATATTTATGCTTCAGTCTTGTTCCCAACCCAGAAAAATACATTCATTATATCAAAAGACAATCATATTTTATCACAAATGTCCAATAATCTTTACATTAAAGACTCAGATTTGAATGTCACATCACAAACATTGTTCATATCCTAAGTTAATCCTGGCATCCTTTACACTAAAACCTGATGCTACCATAATACTGTCCCACACAAAGTACCTGTTCACTTTACAGTCTTATTTTATTTTTAGTTTCACCATGGGCCTTTTTCCTTTTATTAAAATGCAACTTTTTCTTTATGTTGAGTTCAAAACATATCTGGATACATTTTGTTTTCCATTTCCTTCTTCTATAACATTAACACTAGATTCATGAGCTTCAGTCTTTTTCTTACCCAAAACTCTTTTTGCCATTTCACTCCATGATATCTCTGTGCCTTTACATGACTCCTCTTTTTTTCCAGTAAACACAACTGTGTATCCTCCAAACCACTGGATGCCAGCTCAGTCATCAATATCTCTTTTCTTTCACAGTCTGGAACTTGTGCTAACAAAAAGTCACCTAAATGCTGGCCACTTGTAAATTCATCCTCGCAACTAATTTATTCAAAACAAATGTTATCATTCTCTAAAATAACTTTTCCACCAAATCTAACCCCATTCTTTTTTTTCATATCACCTCAAACAACTCAATCTACTCCTTTCTCCATCACACTGCTCCTCCCAGCCACCTCTGAACTAGAAATGGGAGCATAATGTGCATGCTATGAAAAGAGTAGGGGTTCTTTGACAATCACCACTTATATGTTATTTATATTATTTATATAATATACACTACTTACAATTATTTACAGTTTTATGGAATACAAAACAATTTAAATTATTGTTAAACAGTTCCCCCTCCCTTTTTCCAAAGCCAAAAATGTATTTTCTTCAAGATCTCTGATAATATCCATTTCCCATGAAACTTTACTTCATTAAATTTCTCAATCCATAATGACCATAGAATGAAAAATATCATTTTATAGAATTTTCAACTTATTTTTATGTTTTGTTACAATAATACCCATATTCTAACATATTCATACTTAAGTATTCAACCTTTCAACATTTTTTACATATTTCTTCCCATAATTTCTTTACTCTAGAACATTGCAAAAACTCATACTCTGTTGTTTCAAATTCACCATAATGAATACATATTCTTTCTTGTTTTCTTTTATAAGGCATGTTAACTTTAACAGGCAATTTACCTGTCATTAACCTCCACAGAAAATCTTTACATTCATATATTTTCTTACACCATGCAAATCTTATTTTAATAGATTTTCTTTTCTCTGTTTCTAAATGCTTCCATGGAAAAATATACTAATGTTCTTTGATAATATTTAAATACCATTCTTTGCTATTTTTTCAACAATGTTTATATTCAATTTCCATAAAAAGATTTTATTTTGGTACTCTTTTAAATCTTCATTCACATAACTTTCCATCTTTTCCCTGACATCATCTTCTCCCAGAGAAACTTATATTTAACATACAAAATATATTCCATTAAATTCCTGTTCTCTTTTTTAAAAGCTACTAAAGCCCCGTATAAATTCAAGGAGGCTTCATGAATGACTGGGTTAATTAACCCTAATCCTCCTTCTTCCTTTACATACAAAATCCTCTTCTAACTGGATTTAATCTAGATACCCATTTGAGCAAAAGTACAATAGACAATCTATTTTTCATAGTTAGAATCATGTAAATACTTGCAAAGTAGGCTAACATGCCTAAAAGAATAGAGTTTATTAAATAAACTTTTTATATTACAATTTATATGACTTCCAGAACATACATATAGCTCTAGCTCTTAATTCCTGAAAAATCTCTCTTACTGCTTTTAATTATACTCACTTGATCCAAATACTATTCTTAGTATAGCTATAACCTTGACATTAAACTGTATATCTATTATATTTCCCATAAAGTCAAAACTTTTACTTTTGTCCTTATTTATGCACAAACCAAGTATCTTTAAGAATTTAATTAACATTCTGATTGCCTCTTCCATCCATTCATGATTCTTAGTAATTAAAACTAAATCATCTGAATATGTATATATTATTGGCATTTGTATTTCCTCCGTTATCTTGTAGTCTGCCATATTTAACACTCTATTCATTTCATTGACGATCACATTCAAAACTAAAGCAAATAAAATACTACATCCAGAACATCCCTGCCTTATTCCACACCCTATTTTGATGCCCTCACTTAAACATCCATTTAGAATTATTCTTACATTATTTTTCTCTTATACAGACTTAATTACTTGTATTACCCTTTCACTTATATTACAAGTCCCTAATATATCCCATAAACATTCATATTGTATTTTATCAAATGCCTTACTCACATCTCTTACCGTGACTTTGGTGTCCACCTTTTTATTTATAATATCATCCAGTACTTCTTTTATTATTCATAATACATCCTGACTTCCCTTCCCCTTTCTACCAAAAATTTGCATGATCAAGCAATGTATCTACTTTGTTTAATCTTTTAGTTTATTAGTCTGGTAAATAACTTAGAATCTGTATTATTCAATACTACTGGTCTCCAATTTCTTATATCATCTTTTTCTCTTTTTCCATATAAATTTTATGATCCCTATACATATCTCTTTATCTACCACACCTATCTTTAGCTATTCATTTAACACCTCCATGAAATATACATTTTGCCAATTATACATATAACTGTACACATGATACTCAGTACCATCCATTCCCGTAGCTTTACCCAAATTAAGCTCTTTTAATATTCCATTTAACTCTTCCGCATTTACATTTTGCTCCAAGTTATCATTATCTTACTTATTTAGTTTTTTAACTCTACATTTTTGTTTCACTTTTGTCTCTTTCTTTACAAAAGTATGATCTATATACTTTCTGATGATGTCAGGTATTCCTCCTTGTGTTGTAATTTTTCCTCTTCTTTACTGTTTAATTTTCTTATTATTCTTTTAGATTCTTTTACTAATGTATTTAAGTAAGATGCCACTTTTTTTCTCCCCTGCAAAAATATCTTTCTTTATATAACAACCTCCTAATCCTCTCCTGATTTATATCATATATTTTCTTTCTCATATAAGATTGTCTTACCCCTTAATATTTCTATGAACACTTTTTGACTCAGTTGCCTATATTTTTAAATTTTTTTTATCTTTCTCTTCTGATCTTAACACTCCAAAAATCACTTTTTATATTTTTCCTTAAAGCTTATCCAACAACTTGTCCGATTTTCATAAAATATTATCAGACCTATATGATTTTTCCATAGTTTATTGATCTCTTTCCTGACTTCTTTATCTAAATCTTTTTCATCAAGCATCTTAACACCTTTACCTATTCTTATGTATCCTTCTTTCTTGTATAGCTCTATCCATATGGCTACATGATCTGAAAAACCTATCCTTTTTATCCCTTTTCATAAAATTCCTAAACTGTCAGATGCTAAAAAATAATCAATTTTGCTTTGAATTTCTTCTGTAAGTCCAATGATTGTTATCCTATATATATAACTTTCCACTCTTCATTATCTCATATACAGTTCTAACATCACTACCTTTTTCTTTCTTATTCTTAAATTGCAATTAAAATTCACCACTTATATTATATCCATATTAACACCTACATAATTTAGATTTTTTTAAACATTATCTCTCATTTTTTTCTTTCTAACGTATGCATATATTGCAATAATTCCATAAACTCACCCAGACTCTGCTACACTTTGCTGTGAAGGAAAAGCCTTGCATTTTTATTTTTGTATTTTGTATTACTTTACTACCTTTTTATATTTTGAATACTGTGATTTGTTTTCTTTACCTTGTGTTTTACTTGCATTCTGCTTATAACTGCACATTAAGACTTCAGAAGAGACCACAGCTCTGTCTCTTGTGAGTCAGGCAGAATTTTTTCTCCACCATCCCACCAGCTTAATGTTGTGTTCTTAAATACCACTGTCTTTCTAGTTGCCTGCCTCTTATATTAATTTGACCATATATCTCATTTCCTCTCTGCTTTTACTGGCTTGAGTGAGTAAGCACAAAATCACTCCCCTTCAACTATTTAAATTTATTGGCCATCCTACTGTATTCCATACTACCAGAATACAAAAGTAACCACACCCTTTCAATCTATCGTGCTGTTTGAAAAATAGTGACTCTCCAATAAAATTTAACTTTTTAGACAGGTAAAACTTAAGTTACTTACTTTCACATCTAACTTATCTAGTGCACACTGCAGTGTTTAGGATAAACCATTTTTTTTTTCATCTTACCTTTAAGCATCCCTGTGACTAGCACTTGCTCTAATACCTGCTGGAAAGCACTAAGAAGCCCTAAACTGATACAAGCATTCAACTCTCCGTGTTAATAAGGAGAAATTAATCGTAGGCACTGAACAGCCTACAATTGCAAAGTACCTTGCTAAGGCAAGGGAAAACAGCTTTTGTACTTTACAAAAAAAAGCACCAAATCAGGCATGTCCAAGGTTCAGCTTCCGGTGATTTCTCCTGTCCACCTGGTGAATCTGGGCATACTGTGGCAATGCAGCAATTGCCTCATGTAGAGAGACAACCCTCTCCTCCTACCACCAACACTACAACCTGTGAGAGATGCACTTACATAGTCAAACTGTAAGCAAAGCTCTCTTCACCCAAGACTGTGCTAGACAGTCAACAGGAGAAGGTTAACACCCACACTACACCTTAAGCAACACATAGCTCTCCTAAACCCACACCACCAACACCCACACATAGCAACATTAAATCCACATATGCAGAGGCCCTTAACTGTAACCTGCCCAAGCAACAAGGACATCCAAAGCTGAAACGCAAACAAACACCAATCACAACCAAAGTGTCACGTAGCTCATAACACCAGTGTGCCACCCAGCAACAGCCCCTAAGGCAAGACAATGTACCTAACACTTTAGTCATAGGTGACTCTGTAGTCAGGCACACTGATGTCCCACACACCAGGCTGAACAAGGAGAAAATTACAGTCACCTGCCTGTCAGGTGATAGGATCCACCACATAACACATGCACTCAAGTCACTCCACAACAAGTACAAATATGACTCTGTCATTGTCCATGTTGGAGTAAATGATGTGAGATGTACCTCCCTGGACTACATGAAAAGAGACATGGAAGAGCTCTTGGATCATGTGGCCCAGGCAGGTATGACCCTAGCCCTGAGTAGCATCCTGCCTTCACCCAGAATGATTTTTTTATATTTTTATATTTTTATATTTTTATATTTTATATTTTAATAACAATTACTTTAGACAAACAAAGGGAGTAGCTATGGGGGCCAGATGTGCCCCCATTTACGCCAATTTAGTGTTAGCTTCTTGGGAAGCTGAGTTTGTATTCACCAGTCACTTTTGGAACAAGGTTTTATTGTATTTACGTTACTTGGATGACATTCTCATTTTTTGGAGAGGTACTGAAGATGAATTTAATGATTTTTTTACTTTTATTGGACAGACCACAGGGTTTCTCAAGTTTACAAGCCACATATTTGCCAACAACGTTGAATTTTTGGATATTGTGCTTTCCTTTACTAATAACAAATTTGAGTCAAGTATACACAGGAAGAAAACATATTCAAATTCATTCCTACATTTCGATAGTTGCCATCTGATTCATCAAAAGAGAAACTTAGTTAAAGGACAAATGGTTAGGTTGTCTAGAATTGTCAGCAATGATGAGGTTTTTTACCAGGAATTGGATAAACTCAAGAATATGTTTTTGGCTAGAGGCTACCCTGGTGAATTCATTTTAAAAATTAGTAACGAAATTACAACAAAAAGGTTTACATTTTATAAACCAATTATTCATCATGGCATAAAACTAAATGACACATCAAATTCATCTATAGCTAGACACGACACCTTTATTCTTCCTTATAATGACAGTTCACCACAGATTGTTAACGCTATACATGAATTTTGGAGCAGTGTTATAGAATCAGATCTAGAACTTACAAGTATTTTAGGCAACAAACCAAAAATTACTTTCAGTAGAGGTAGAAATTTGAAAAATTTGTTTGAATACAGCACTTATACGGACTTGTTTAAGAAATCAAAGATGAGTAAATGTGGTGCTTGTCATGTCTGCAGATTTATTAACGATGGTCCTTATCTTTCTATTGCTAATCATGTGAAGACCATCAGATGTCCAGGCCTATGTAACTGTAACTCTGTTATGGTGGTTTATGCAGCATCATGTACTGCTTGCCAAGCATTTTATATAGGAAAAATGACTAGAAAATTAAAAACATGAATTATTGAACATCTAAGTAACATTAAAAAACACAAAATGACTAGTGCCCTATATAATCATAGTATTCATTGTCCTAATTTTAAAAGATTTAAAAGATTTTAAAAGATTTTTATTTTTTGTTATTGACAGAAAACCTAATAAAGTGTACAATGAGGGTGATGACAAAACCACACTAGAAGCAAAAGAATGCCTTTGGCAACTTAGGCTTAATGCCACCAAATGGCCTGGTATTAATGATCAAATATCAATTTCCAGTATACTTAAGCTTAAGTCACATTTTATTTAGAAGTTTAGTATATACCACATTAATCATTAACTCATTTAATTCATAATTCAGGTTGTCGTCCATCAATTTCTATTACGATTACCAATTTTTTCAGTTTCAATCTTTCAGTATTGATCCACCAATCACCATTGATACATTTCAACAAAGAATACCTCAACATTCATAGAATACGAGACACAACTACATTAGACAACCCATTGATTCAGACACTATTTTATACATTTATACATTTCACATATGTTTATATACATATTTTTACACAACATACATATACAATACATAGTTTTTAACATTTTATATTACATATTTTTATTCAACACATATTTACATTCATACATATAATTATTTATATACACACATTTACATTTACATATTTATATTACATTTATATTTAACTTATTTAACTTTATTACATCTATACATTTATTTATACATCTATATTTACATACATTCACATTTATATTTATATGAATATTTATATGTATATTTACATTGAACATTTTATATATATATATTTTCTAACATATATATACATATATTTTACACTCAAACATTATTTATACATTACATTATTTATATTAACACAACATTTTATATATATACATTTCTTAAAACTTTTAAATCATCATCTATTTTTTACATATATAACATACACATTTTTATATACATACCAATTTATATACATATTTTTAATTAACTAGGTTGTCACTCGTTAACATTTACCTTCGTAACGTCTTGTATTTCTTACACCAAGTTCTTTCAACATATCAAAATAATGTTTCTGCTTTTTGTTCTTTTGTTTCTCTGTTGAGGCAAATTGCCATTGTTTTTGCAATGAAGTTTAAGAGATAGAAGACTTTTTAATCTAAGTTGTATCGATGAAATCTGATTGCAAATGCAAGTATTTTTTAGGTAACGAAGCAAAGAAATATTTTTCATCTATTCAATGTATTCAACCATTCATACAAACACTTCACTTTGAACATTTACTTCAATTAACTAATTATTCTATTAATTATTCAATTTATTTAATTATTGTCAAATGTGTCAGTATTTAAGGGATGATGGCAGAATGATTTTGTACTCTGATGATGCCCTAACACACTAGGGTGAAAGCGCTTAGTGCCTGTTTTGTGTTTCTGTATTCCTGTTTTGGTCCAGTTTTTAATAAAGAAGTTTATGTGGATACCAGGACTCAAGGTTAGCTGGAATTTTTTGGTTCTTGGTTTTATCGTTTGTGGACTACTTCACCCAGAATGATACCACAATATAAGGCCAAAATGATTGACTTCAACAATTGGCTAAGCTTCTGGTGTCATTCAAAGGCTCCTGGGATTCTGGTTACTGGCTAAGGCTCTTGCCACCCTTATAGTGCCTTTTTTGGGCAAAGTTCAAAGGACAAAACCACCACAACAGGTACAAGCATGCAAATTCTGAAGGTAATGCTACTAGATGCTAGAGGTCTAAACCTCAAAATGCACTCTCTCAAGGCACTCCTAAAAATGGAGAATATCGATATCTGTGCAGTAACTGAGACCTGGTTCAAGGCTCCAGAGAGCACCCCTGCAATACCAGGCTACAACTCTCACCACACTTTTCGGCCACCAAACCAGGACCGAAACAATAAAGGTGGAGGAGTGTCCATATTCACCAAGGACATTCACACCACCAGGCTACTTGCCCAACACAATGCATCTGAAATTCTCCAGGTGCAACTAACACTAGGTAAGACTGCAATCCAAATTGTAGCTTGCTACAGATCCCCCACCATGCCCCAAGATTCTCACTACACCTTTCTAAACATAATGGAAAATATTAAGATACAACCAAACACCCTAATACTGGGTGATTTCAACTACCCTGCCATTAACTGGGAAAACTACTCATGTACCAACACCTTTGCCCAACGGTTCTTGGAATTCATAAATTCCAATCACTTGGATCAACTAATCCATAGTCCCACCAGGGGCTCCAATATCCTAGATCTGGTCATTACCAACATGGGAAATTGATGGTCCACACTTATGGTCACCCCCTCGTTGGTCAGTTCTGGCCATAAGCTAATCACCCTTAACATCCACATCCCACCCTACCCCCCAGTAAGGAAACCTCCATAAAAAACTTCTCCAAAGCCAACTTCATGCTACTCAAGTCAGAAGTGACAAAATTCATGACACCCATGCAGACAGGAACTGAAAGTTCGACTGCTGAATCCTACACTAAGGTACTATATGAGCACATCCACTTATGCATGAATTGTGCCATCCCATATAGAACCAAGATGCTCTCCTCCTAAAAAAGGAAGCCAATCTGGTGGTCCCCTGCCATAAACAAACTTTACAACAAAAGGAAGAAATTGTTGCAGAAAACAGGAAAATCCCAAGATGCAAAAAACTCCCTTAAGAGCCTCAGTAAGAAGTTGAGATCTTTCACAAAATCCTCCAAAGCTAGTTATGAAAATAAAATTGCCAAATATTCCAAAGACAACCACAATATATTCTATAACTATGTCAAGAATCTAAATGGCACTACTCAGATCTGCTCTGAGCTACAACAGAATGGCATTAAATATACTGATCCCAAGGATATTGCAAATATCTTGGCAGATCAATTCAGTGCCAACTTCACCCCCCTCTCACCCCCTAAATGGCCCATCTCAATACTGTAAGATTGCCAAATTTCGGTAATAACGGCCACATAGCTAAAAAATTCACTCTCCAAAGCTAAGAATACAGCATCCATGGGACCAGATGACATCCTGGGCTGCGTACTACATGAACTACAAAATTAGCTGGTACCTCACCTAAGTGTCATGTTTAATCATAGCCTCACCTCAGGCTTCATGCCCACTGAGTGGCGCACAGCTACATTTATCCCACTTCACAAGGGGGGATCTACCTTGGATCCTGGGAACTACTGCCCCATCAGTCTGACGAGCCTGATCTGCAAGGCCATAGAATGTATTATCTTGGAACTTATAAACAAAGACATTGGCAACCTTCAAACACTGGACCCCCCCCCCCCCAGTTTTGGTTTGTGAAGGGCCAATCTTGTCTCCTGAACCTGATTGACTTCTTCAAATCAGTCTCCAGAGTCATGGACGAGGGTAAGGAGGTCCACACAACTTATCTGGACCTTGCCAAGGCCCTTGACACCATCCCCAACTCTGGAATCATAGATAGACTTACTAAGCTGGGCATTAATCCCTATGTCACTTGATGGGTTGCCAACTGGCTTACTGACAGAAACCACACTGTAAAAGTAGCCAATTCCAAATCCAGCTCCAGACAAGTGACAAGTGGAGTACCTCAGGGTTCAGTCCTGGGACCACTCTTGTTTGGCATCTACTTCTCTGAAGTACAGGCCAACACTAAGAGACTCTGGATAACAAAGTTTGCAGATGACTGCAAACTGAGAGCCATTATTGAATTCCCAAATTATGTGGGTACTCTACAAAAGGGCTTTGCAGAAACAGATGCTTAGTGCCAGAGCCATGGGCTCAAGCTCAATGCCAAGAAATGTATAGTTATCCCCTTTGGGAAAAAACATGTACCCATGAATTACCACATAGGTGGCAGTACACTAAGCACCAAAAGTTTGATAAGAGACTTAGAGACACAGGTGGACAGTAGTCTCACCTTCGATAACCACATCGCCACAACAGTAAGGAAATCCTTCCATGTGGCACACCTCATCACTAAGGACTTTTCATCCAGAAAAAAGGAGGTCATTGTGCCACTGTACTCATCCCTCATTAGACCCATTATAGAATACAACACCCCATTTGGTATGTACCTCTCAAGCCACCTGCAACAACTGGAAAGGCCACAGAAATACCTCACTAAAAGAATCACAGGCCTAAAGCAGATGCCCTACACTGACGGCCTTAAAAAACTCCAGCTATGCTCTGTTGCATATCAATCTCTGCTTAACATACAAGGCAATGTCAAACCCAGAGCTGTTGGACATGCTACACTTAAAGAAATCCCAATTCCTCAGAGCCACATGCTCCAGGGATCTAAACCTTGTCATCACAACAAACAAAACATGCTGGAGGCATAGATTCCTGACCCAGAGACTCCCCAGACTCTGGAATAGACTGCCCATATATGTCAAGCAAAGCACCTCTTTGGCCCTCTTCAAAAGGAAACTTGATGACTGGATGGGAGAAAGAAAATTCACCCGGGGGATCACATCAGTCACCCTACTAGAAAGGGGTCCAGGAAAGTAAATAGTGTGGGAAGAAATAGCCAGAGAATTGTTATGGCTAGGCTTGTATAGGCCCTAGGGCTGATAGCCTAGTACCAGCCTATGAACATGTTTTACTGTTATTATTCCCAATTCTACTATTGTAAAATCTAACATTTAAATTTTTTCCTGACATAACACATGTATTCCTGAGCATGTATCTTTTCCCATATTCTATATAATATTTCCATCCATAATATTTCAGTTTGTAGCCTTTCTTCTTCTGTCAAAAATTCTAGAATCTTCTACTATATGCATATCAAGTGAGACACACCATTCTAATAGAACTAATCTTCTTTTAATGTTCTTTATGTTATTAAAAATTAATGCTAAGATCTTCAGTCTTCTTTTAAAATGAAATTATTATTACCCCCTCCCTTATCCGTTACTTTTTTAGTTTTCTTTCCCATCTACACTTTTAAACTTTCTTTTCCTCTCTTTTAACCTTTTTCTACAGAATTTTTATTTTCCCTCACTGCTTGCCAATTTATATATTCCTCTTCACTCGTATTAAGCACCTCTTCTTACCCTTCCTTTTCTCCGTTTTTTTTCATCCACTATTATATTTTTATTTCTTTCCTGCATACTAACCTGTCTTTCTTGTTCCTTCTCTGTATTTCTATCTGTCATGTACAAGATCCTGTGCATGTTCTTTTTCTATATCTTCTGCGTATTCTTTACAGTCCACCCATGTGTGTTCAGTTTTTCCACATTTTTACATTTCATGTCCTCTTTAATCACAAAGAAAACATTTTCATTTATCACAATTGCTAATAATTTTTCCACAAAAAAGCATGTTTTTGGCTGCCCTCTATATTTACCAAATCCTCTGTTGCTATCCACATTACTCACACTTGGAATGCACACATTTTCCATTTTCAAAATAACCCGCACATTCCCAACCCCCAGTCCATAAACCTCAATCATCATATATTTTTGTTATGTCCATAACTTCTTTACATATTGGGCCAGATTCAATAAAGCCTGCACTAAGTGTACACAATATGCATTCAAGAACATCCTTATCACATGTTTTGTGCTTAGTCACTCACGAAAAATTACATTAAGTGTACATGTAGTCTACACGTTGTGGTAACCTTTATGAATCCCTGTCAATATTTAAAGCTGCAAGAATATCAGTAGGAAAACTAAAATTAGGAGGAAGAAGGTATGAGTTACGTCTGCTGTCTGTTCACTCAGAACAGTGTACACTTAATATAGGTGTTATTGAATCCTGGGGATAGTCTTTAAATAGTCCTGTAATTCCTCTTTTCCTACTTCTGTTATAAATTATATCAAAACTCTTTTTATTTTCTCTATGAAATGTCTGCACCACATATACATTCCAAGGATTAGAGTTCTTTTTTAGTTCATACTGTTCTAAGAAATTCTCAATATACTGTCCCATTTAAAACAAAGTATCATAGTATGTTTCTTTATTAAAAAGAATAAAGTCTCTTATCTCTTTGGGTGAAACACCCAATGGTGCAATTACAGTGTTTTGTACTTCATACCTTTCAAGTTCTTTCTCTTCCTTACTACTTAACTGTATAAATAATTTCTTCATCACTTCCTTCGCTTCTTCAACTTTTCTCTCTCCTTCTTTCACCTTCTGTGCTTAGGATTTCTTTCTTACTGGACTCTCAGCAACCTCCTCTTCTTGTATTTTTCTCTATAATTTTACCTCATGAAGCTGCTACTTCACTTTCTGGTTCACTATGATTGATCATTTCCTTTAAGTAAACATGCCACAACCCTCCCAACTGAAGGGTTGTTATAACACAATTTTGTGTTGCTACCTCTTCATTGAAGATTTTTTGCTGAAATATCTCCTCAGTGTCATTCGCCGATAAATCATTTGGCCTTCTATAGTCTATCTCTTGAAAAGGCTCTACTGCCTTATACAATCTAATGATTGCATCATTCCACTACTTGCAAGGTAACTCTTCCTCCTTGCTTCCATCCATTGCCGTACTAGCCCGCATACTAGCAGCATTTTCAAATCTAGGTGCTTAGGATTTCCCTCTCTCTTCCCCCCTTGGCTGACCTGGTGTGACATAGTTTGAACTCTACAGTTCCCTACAAAACGGTGTCTACAGGACTGCAATCAGTTTCTCTCAACATTTAAACAGATTGAACTCTACAGTTCCCTACAAAACGGTGTCTACAGGACTGCAATCAGTTTCTCTCAACATTTAAACAGAGTAGGTTACACACAAAAAGCATCTGTTAAGCTTTTACTTACAGTGCTTTGTAATTAAGCAGGTCACCATATTGGTCAGCCATAGGGCTCTTTGTTTCTACTTGAGTGGTTGCCTCCTTCCCCTGTAACTGAAGTAACTTGACTCTTACATCAAGAGCTGTAATACTTACCTTATAGCTTTAGGACACCTTAGGAAACCTTGTAGACTGCAATAGCCTGACATTTGAACAAGTAACCCTTGTAAAAATTCCCAAAATTGTATACTGTTGGTCTGTCTTTCCTGCTAAACATAAGTGAAATTACAGTGCTGAGTGCAAGTAACATTAAAATTAAAGTACTGAGTGCAAATAACACAGTGCTGAGTGCAGATTTTAGGCCCTTACATTCAACTTATCTCTGGTGTGGTGTCTTGAGTCAATCAGGGTATTCCTTGTAACCACTCCCTTCTCTTTTCCCCCACCCACTCTTTCCTCAAACAGGTTAAACTGCTACAATTCAGTACAGGCATAATTTTCAAATCTAGGTGCTTAGGATTTCCCTCTCTCTTCCCCCCTTGGCTGACCTGGTGTGACTTAGTGTAAGTTTCTTCATTGTATGGATCTTTTACTGTTTTTTGTGTAACTGAATGACCTGCAGCTAAATTCTGGTTTTGCACAGACTGCTCTGTTTTTTTCAGAGGCTCTATAAGTAGCTAGTGACTTTACTGAATTTCTATGGTAATATTTGTGTTTAAACTGAACCTGTACCTAGAGAAAGTGTATAATCAGAGCTCCTCCTTGCTGCATGTGTTTTTTAATGTTTAAATTGCGCACACACATTGAAGAAGTGCTTTTATGATTTGAATAACTTGGGCTAGCTATACCTGAAGTGCTTTTATTGGCAATTTTCCAGCTGTACAATTTGAATAATTGATTTAGTTTTTCTGGTATATCTTTAAAATCTGGCAAGTGTTTATTTACTGCATTGCTCTCTTGCTTAGGTTTCTTCGCTACAAATCTTAGTTCATTCTGAAGTATGCTACTTTACCCCCCCCCCCACCAAACCTTTCTGAATGCATTATTATATAATAACTGCCTGTTGTTGCCTTCATGCTTACCCTAGAATTTCTGCTTTTCTCTTTTCCTTGTTGAACTCTACAGTTCCCTACAAAACGGTGTCTACAGGACTGCAATCAGTTTCTCTCAACATTTAAACAGAGTAGGTTACACACAAAAAGCATTTGTTGAGCTTTTACTTACAGTGCTTTGTAATTAAGCAGGTCACCATATTGGTCAGCCATAGGGCTCTTTGTTTCTACTTGAGTGGTTGTCTCCTTCCCTTGTAACTGAAGTAACTTGACTCTTACATTAAGAGCTGTAATACTTACCTTATAGCTTTAGGACACCTTAGGAAACCTTGTAAACTGCAATAGCCCTGCTACGTTCGCCCTCGCTATGCTCGGGCTCTCTTCACTCCCCTCCCTGCCCCCAATTCCCTCCCGCCCCAGTACCTCTAAATTTATAGTACTATAGCCACTCCCCCACTTTCTTAGATCCTATCTGCTTTCATCTGGGATAATTCCACCCACCCCCATTCTACTACCTACATTGTAATAGCACCTATTAGCTTTCATCTGGCATTCTCCCATCCCCCTTCCAGTACCTTTACCTCACCACTCTATCTTCTGGTGTTGCATCACCAGGTAAAACAAAGTTCCTTCACTCACTAGCTGAATCACATATAATGATATACGCCTCTTTACTACCCCTCTTGTTCACACCATACCTCCTTACCTTGCATGAAAACCAGTTTCTCACAGGATTTCAGGTCCCAAAAGGCCATACTATCACCCCAGCTGTAAATCCTTCCATATTCAACCATACTTACAGTACCAGATCCTATCCAACATCTTGTTCAGTCTATCAACATCTCAACCCCAGGCACATTAGCTCTAGATCCAAACACTACCACAAACTAATAAACAAATTCCTGAAGTTCATCACCAAGTATAGACAAGACCTAATACTTGGTGGTGATATTCACCCCAACCCTGGCCCACTCACTTCAGATACACATACCCCCTCTACTTGTACTCTAAGCTACAAACCTACAATTAATAGGCCAACTAACTCTCTCCTAGTCTGTCATCTCAATATTAGAAGCATTAATAACAAGGTACATGAATTGCATGCACTTCTGGATGTCCACTCCCCTGAGATTCTCTTTTTATCTGAAACCTGGTTAAAACCTAACACTAAAGACAATGAAGTGTTACCACCTGGGTACAACATACACAGGCTGGATTGTGCTTCGAGGAAGGGGGTGGGGTAGCTGTACTTCATAAATTTGAGTTGAATGTCACCATAGATGTAATACAACCTCCTCAGATTAATAACTCGGAGATTCTTGCCACCAAATTGCAACTTAGTAAAAATGAATGCATTAATATCATCTGTATGTACATTCCCCCCAGGTAACAATATATCTACATTTGAAGATATCCTGCACTGGCTATCATGTCACTACCCCCAAGAAACCCTACTACTTGGAGACTTTAACATAGACTGGGGCACCTGTTCCTTAGAATCCCCAACCACCCATATTAACCTGCATGCATTTACACAAATCATATCCACCCCTACCAGGATAGGTAAACCCAACCAAAAAGAAAATATACTTGACTGGGTACTCATAAACAGTCACCCCCAACTGTACACCTCTGGTACCCTCCTTAATGGCCTAAGCGATCACCTTCTCACATATGTAATTAAGCACAAAACCATTAATTCCCAACAATCCTTACTCAGAAAGGTTAGAAACAATAAAAACTTTGACCCTGCCAAATTCCAACAAGAACTAAACTCATGTAATTGGTCTATTCTAAAACACCTTCCCTTAGAGGAAGCAGTAGCATACTTTAACAACAAATTCCTTGAGATCCTTGATTTGCATGCACCTGTTCGTTCAAAGAGAACCAAGGCAAAAACTGCACCATGGCTTTCTAAAGAGTCTAAACTCAAAATTACTCTTAGAAACAAAGTGTGGGCTTTATGGCGTTCTTCTAAAGACCCTCAAGATCACATTAAACACAGGCAATCCAGGAATGAAACCAAAAAATCAATTTTACAAGACAAAAAACAATACTACTGTAATTTATAGACAGTAAACCAAAATAACCCTCAGAAGTTTTGGGCAGGTTTAAATAATCTACTACATCCTGGACAAACTTCAACCCCAATCCCTGCTACTACTATTGATAAAACCCCTGAAGATGTTTCTGATAGTTTTAACCAATTCTTTACTGATACAATTCAAGCCCTAGCTAGCCAACTACCTCCTAGCTCCCCTGGTCCTGAAAGTAGCACCCCTAGAAACTTACTTGCGTTCAGCTTCCAATCAGTCGCCACTTCACTTATCCGTACCTTGATCAAAAAATTAAAACCCACTACACTTTCTGCTGATCAACTCCCTGCCGAGTACCTACAAAAATCAGCTGATGCTATTGCTTACCCCATCTCAATACTAATCAATAGAACCATAGTAGAAGCTAAAATTCCCACCATCTGGAAAATATCCTATGTAATCCCACTTCACAAAGGAGGCAGCCCTACTGAATTCTCCAATTATAGGCCAATAGCTATACTCTCTCCACTTGTAAAGATTATGGAAAAATGTATTCATAGACAACTCATGCACCACCTAATACAAAATCGCCTTATGGCAGACACTCAGCATGGCTTCTGTCCTCATCACAGCACTACTTCAGCCCTCCTAGCATTTACTAACACCATAAACCATAATCGCAACAATAATTATATATCCTCAGCCCTCTTTTTGGATCTTTCCAAGGCATTCAATATGGTTGACCACCAACGTTTAATCCACACCCTGCAAACATTCTGTCTAGATACTGGAGCCCTCCAATGGTTTCAATCCTACCTGAATGGTCGACAGCAGGCTGTCCTCTGGCAGAACAAACTCTCTAACCTTCTACCTAACACCCTTGGAGTACCACAAGGCTCTATACTAGGGCCCTTGCTGTTCTCCATCTTCATTAACGACCTTTATACTGTCATCTCAAAAGTCAGCTGTATCCAATATGCTGATGACTCTACTCTGATTTGCTCAGCCACATCTCCAGTAGAGTTATGGTCAGCTACCTAGACCACCTTTAATACAATAGAAAACTGGATTTCTGAACATCGTCTGATCCTAAATCCCAAAAAAACTAAAATGCTGTTATTTTCACCAACACGTAGGTCTACCGCTTTCACCTTTACCATAAAATCAAATGATAGCACAATAATCTCCCCTGACCCATCTACAAAACTATTAGGTGTCATCATAGACAATAATCTAAAATTTGACCTACATGTTAACCAAACTATCAAAACCATCAATAAAAAACTAGGGTCACTTTACAGAATAAAAGCCTTCCTAAACCCTCCAGCTAAAATTGCCATAGCTCACTCTCACCTTCTTTCAACCCTTCTGTATGCATCCCCTCTACTCTCGAATTTGAACAAGACTGTCCTTAACAAATTCTCAATTTGCTACAACCACATTGCCAGGTTTGCCACTGGGCTGGCTTTTAGGACACATCATTGCATCAATCTAAATCAGCTTGGTTGGCTTGAACTACCCAGCCTAATCCAGTATAACCAACTGATTATGGCCTATAAAATCCTCTATAATCCGGACAATACTCCTGCACTTAAAAATATTATCACCCCCTATAACAATCCTAGACCGCTTCGATCCTCTAACAAACTACTAATTCAGACTAGCAAAATTAATAACACAGCCGGTGATTCTCTCTTTGCAAACTCTGTAAGTAGATCCTGGAACTCTCTTCCAACTGATATTACCTTACTTTCCACCTTAGGTCAATTTAAAACTAGACTCAAACAACATTTGTCACTTAACTGGCTATGTCATTGTATCAAGCCTGGCTAACTCTCTCTAGAATGTGTAAAAATTTGTTAACCAGTTTACTGTGTAATTTCATTTAATCCTGACTTGTGCTCAGGATTAACTGTAACCTGTGGAACTTGTTTAACTTGCTTACCTATGTAGGCTGTTTGTAATATGTAATGCTGGTTTTATGTAATGCTGTATCTGCTTACCCTTGGAGCTTTTCTCCCCGGGCCTCCGCTGAAAATGGACATGCATCCAGTCGGGCTATCCTGGTCAACAAATGTAAAATAAAATAAAATAAAAATAAAATACTGTTAACTTCATCAACCATTAGTGCTTAAATTTGTCATTGCATTACACTCAACTCCCTATTTCTCTGAGCTGCCTTCGTGCTCAGAATGGAAACAGGAAGTGCATCTGCAAAGTGTGCCCCCATATGAAGATTCGGAGAAGTTTCCTGATGTTCTGAAAAATTTCCCCTAGTAGTATAAATACCAACTTGGGTCTCCCCTGAAAAATGTCACTAATCTAGTGGGACTACCACATCCAACAAAAGAAATAAATAAATAATAAATGTATGTACAGCCTACGTACTGCTTAGCTGGGTCACTCAGGAGGCTGCAAAAGTACCAATTTCAGTAACAGCTACTGGATCCAGCCTCTATCCTGCTGTGGTATTATGCCTTTCTGTGGCTAGGGAACTAAATTCCTATTACTCCAGATCATGCAGTCCTATTTTGGTTAGCCATAATGGACATGAACCTCAGGGCTTTTTGCCACCAACATCCAAACAGACCTTTACTTCCTTCTTCATGATTATTGCTCCTTTGGGCAGATGAACAATGATGAGCACAGGAAACACTCCAAGTGCAGTTAACTGTTTGTTGACAAAACACCTATTCAAACCATAGCTAGCTACAGACCCCCAGCCATGACTAAGGACGCCCACTCCACCTATCTAGATTTACATGAATCCATCAAGATTCAACCCTCTACCCTGATCCTGGGTGACTTTAACTACCCAACCATAAAGTGGAAGAACTATTCTAGTCCAAACATGAATGCCCAGAGATTCCTCGACTTTGTCAAAGCTAATGCATTGAATCAGCTGGTCGACACCCCCATAAGAGGTAAAAATATCCTGGACCTGGTACTAACCAACATGTAGTATCCTTACTGTGTCATGTTTCTTGGTAAGATCCAACCATAAAGCAATCTCTTTTGAAGTCACCTTCTCCCCTGACCCCCCCCCCCTTATCAGGGTCAAACAAAAAACTTTTCCAAAGCTAACTACAATCTCTTGAGAGCAGGTATAAGCAGCTTCACATCCACTGTCCCTTCAGTTGTAACTAGTACTAATGTCCAAGCCTACACCAGAAATCTCTATGAGCACCTACATAGTTGCATGGGCTCAGCAATACCTGACATAACCAAATCATATTTCTCAAGGAACAGTAAACCTGTCTGGTGGACATCAGTAATAAACAAACTCTATAATAAAAGGAAACATTGCTGTTCAGGACCAAGAAGGAGCAGGTGCCAAGTTGGAAGCAATCTCTCCTTTTTCTGAACAAGCAAACAAGGTCACTGGTGAAATCCTCTAAGGCTAACTCTGAGTACAAATTGGCCACATCCACTAAGGACAATCACAAGGCCTTCTTTACATGTGTCCACAATATGAAAGGTAACACCCAAATATGCTCTGAACTGGTAATCAAGAACACTACATACACAAAAGCCATAGATATAGCCAACCTGCTGGCAGACAGATTCAGTGAAAACTTTACCTCCCTGTCCTCACATCAGTAAATCAGGACATCCCCAGCACCTGACCCCTCCCCTCATCACCAGGGAACAGGTCTTTAATGCTTGCTCAAAGGCAAAAAGTACAGCCTCCTTGGGACCTGAGAACATCCCTGGCTGAATCCTACATGAACTCAGGCATGAGCTCTCAGCAAAATTATGCACCCTATTTAACCAAAGCCTGAGCACCGGCTTTGTCCCAGCTGAATGGAGGACAGCCACTGTCATCCTGCTACACAAAGGCCATCTACCTAACTAGCCTGATCTGCAAGGCTATGGAACGCATTGAATGAACCTTATAAACAAGGACACTGGCAACCTCCAAATGCTTGACCCCTCACAGTTTGATTTTGTCAAAGGGGATCATGCCTGTTAAACTTGACTGACTTCTTTGAAACAGTCACCAAAGCCATGGGTGAGGGGAATATGGTGCACACCACCTACCCTGACCTAGCCAAAGCCTTTGACACTATTCCTCACTCGGGCATAATAAATAAACTCTCCCAGCAAGGCATCAAACTGTATGTTACCAGATGGGTAGCTAAATGGCTCACTGATAAAACCCAATCAGTTAAAATAGGGGAAGCCATCTCTAGTAGTAGACCTGTAACAAGTGGCGTACCCCACGGCTCGGTCTTGGGGCCTCTCCTGTTTGGGATATACTTTTCTGACAAAGTGCAAACCTAAACCAGTGGTCTGTGGCTGACCAAGTTTGCAGATGACTGCAAGCTGGGCACTGTCTTAAATTCCCCTAGTGATGGGAACATCCTCCAAGAGGGCCTTACCCAAACTAATGACTGGTGCCAAAAGCATGGCATCAGACTGAATGCCAAGAAATGCATCATTATGCTCTTTGAGGAAAATGGTGTCCCCTCTAATTATCACATTAATAAAAATGCACTAAGCATGCAATCAATCATGAGGGATTTGGACACCCAGGTTGACAGCAACCTGACTTTTGACCACCACATTAACTCAGTTGTACAGAAATCATAAGTAGGGGTATTTCATCCAGAAACAAGGAGGTCATAGCATCCCTGTACTCCTCCCTTATCAGACCCATTGTCAAGTACAATGCTCCCTTCGGCATGTACCTTGCCAAGCCCATGCAGCAACTGGAGAGACCACAGAGGAAAATCCAGGGTCTCAAACACCTATCCTATATGGATAGGCTAAAAGCCCTGTCTCTCTACTCAGTCTCATGCAGACTGCTCAGAGGTGACCTGTGTCTAGCATACAAGGCCACCTCAGACCCAGCCTTGATAGAGTTGATGCATATCCATAAGTCAAACTCCACTCATGCAAGCCACATGTAAGGCCTCAACCTGGTCTGTGACATTAATAGAACTTCGAGGGATAGATTTCTGTCCCAAAGTCTCCCTCATCTGTGGAATAGACTCCCTCTCCATGTCATGCAGAGTATCTCATTAACCCTCTTTAAAAGGAACTTGGATGACTGGATGGGAAACAGAAAATACACCCCTGGGATCCCACCTGTGTCCCTGCTGGACAGGGGAAACAGGTGCTACCTTTTTGGGAACATGGGCAAAATTCACGGCTAGGCTTATAAGGTCCTCTGGGCCAATAGCCTAGTGTCGTCCTATGAACCTATTTGCTGTCTCCACCTAGTCAGTCATCCATAGGACACCAAAACCTGTCATGTCTGACCAACCCTTCAGTGAAGACTGTATAGCCTAAACCCATCTCTGATGGTACCCAAGCTGTGCAGCACTGGACTGGCCTTGAGTAATTACAGTGTAACTACATGCAGCAGTGATGATCTGCATTTCTGAGTTCATTACTTGTATCAATGCACAGACCATGGGAGAAGGTATTGCCACCTCTTCTAGGGAAGAGTTGCTAAGATACTTGATTTATGAGTGCTCCTTCTCAGTGCAAAGGCAAAAGAGACACTAAGTCATGGATGTTAAGTATGTCACATGCACATTCATGTGTGCCATCATTTCCTCTGTCACTATACACATGCCAGACGGGACAAGCCATACTGATTCACAGAGTCCTATACTTCCACAGCTAAGTATCTGATAACATCACCTCAAATGCTATGATTCTGATCTCATTACTCCCAAGTATTCAGATGCATCGGTTCCTAGTTCTCCTCCAAACAAGCCCCAAATACATCCTTCCTAAAAAGGTGTGGGGGCTTCAATTTTAGGACCATAATTCAGAGTTGGGCTCCATCAACAGAATTCCTATTTTTTTATATCCTTTTAAAGAACTGAAAGAAAATCCCCCTCCAGCATAATCTGGACAGCCCTGGTAAACCGAACACTCCTATATTTCACTCCAGTGCACAGGTGTATCTACAACTCCATGTTCTATTTGAGTGAGCAAGTGTATCTACAACTACGTGTTCTACTCCACTGCATAGGTGTATGTACAACTGCATATTTTATTCTAGTCTACAAGTGTATCTACAACTCCCTGTTCTATTCTGGTATACAGGTATAGCTACAATTCCATATTCTATTCCAGTGTACAGGTATATCTACAACTCCATATTCCATTCTAGTGTACAGCTGTATTTACAACTCTGTGTTCTATGCCAGAGCACAGGTGTATCTACAACTCCATATTCTATTCTAGAAATCCTTAGGGGTTGCCTGACACCCACAAACACACATCCAGCTGGGTTTGAGGCAAGGATATACCTGTAATACCTCAAAAGCACACAACAAAACCTACTTCAGGTGACCAAACAAAAATATTGGAAAAATACTTCAGTCATTCAATTGCATACTCATAGAACAAACATCTATTGTCCCTTCAAACTACCAAAAGTGGCAAATTCAAAAAGGAACTAAAAATTAATTTCCAACATGCACAAATCTGTACTTGTCAGGAAATAACCTAATGAATTTTTCTTCTTCTCTCGATTAATATGTCTATCTAAACTGTCTATGCATATTACTCTCTCTGCAGTTAATAACTATGCTATTAAATGCATCTTTGATGTACTATGTCATGATGTTACTCTGAATTGTATAATACATATTAAAAAATATTTTTTTATTTTAAGGTATTGCTATATTTTCTTGTATATAACTTAATGCTAATCAAATTTCTCAAACATATTGCTACTGCATTCTCAAAATACTGTACTTTTTGCCTGTAAATATTCCTGTTATATATTTCTCTTTCTCTGTTTTTGTACTGTTAAGTATCTTACAACATGAATTGTTAGTTTTTTTTCTCTTATTTTGTAATGTTAAGTATCTTACAACTTGAATTGTTAGTTTGTTTTTTTTTTCTTATTTTTACTAATTACTTTCCTTGAGCTTTTCTGCCTCACAGCAAGAGATTCTCCAGTTCAATTCTCATCTGGATCTCCTTCTGTGCAGAGTCTGTATGTCCTCCCTGCGGTCAAATTAGTTTCAAAGACATGCAGGTAGGCACATGTGTGCGTGTGTGTGCTTTCTGTGAAGGTTGGGTGCTTGGCTGGCAACTCAACACCGTAAAAACACCACTGCCAATCAAGCTGCAGATCGGTGATTCACTGTGGCGACCCCTAACCGGGAAAACCCGAAAGACATTGGTTTACCTTCCTGGAGATTTTCTCCATGGTTCTCCACTGAAAAGGGGCTATCTGGGCCCAGTCTGATTAACCCGGTTAACAAATGTAAAAATAAAATAAATAATATAGGAAACTTGAGAAATAAGGATTTTTTTACTTCTTTATTTAAAAAAGTCACAAACTGACAACTGCTTGACTGACACATAGAACTTGGTCAAAAGACAGCCAACTGACCATTGTTTTATCAGTGGGGAAATGGAAGAAAACAAATGCCAGTGCTAGTTATATGTCAGAGCCTGGCACTACCTACAACAGTTATACGCAGTGGTATGAGACCAACAGCTACCTTTACAGAAATGAAACTTTTGAAGAACTAGCTGGACCAGCACGGCTCAGCAGCTGAATGAACGTGTCATAATTTACTGTTTCATGACCCTCACCAAAGTAAGATCACGTTGTTCACTTGTCATACAAATGGGCTTGGGGCAGATGGAACCGACATGGTACTTTGGCGGGGAGGCAGAAAGAGAGCTGCAGAGTGCGAGCTATAACAATCAGACAGAACTACTAGAACATAACTGTTCTTCTAGCAGTGTATACATATGTAAGTATTGCACTCAACTTTTTAGAATGATTCAATTTAAATATAAATAAACAATATTTTTTTATTATTTTCCTTTTGATTGTTAGTGCTGTACCTTTGATCAATATATGAGGTTGATATATATGTGAAATTAACCAATGGAAGCATTTTGTATATATTGTATATAATGTATGAATTTGTAATATGGTTGTGAAAAATAATAAAAAATGATTATTGAAAAAAAATAAATAAATAAATAAATAAACAATATTTTTTTATCAAGGCCATTTTCACCTGTTTGTAAAGGCTAATGAAGTTCTGTTGTACAATGAACATTCGAATGCTTCATAGCAGTGCCTAAGCACTGGATGCAAGTGATTTCTGGCTGTTAAGGAATTGTTTTGACTGCTGTAAGCAGGAGCCTGTCACTGTATGACTGCAGTCTTATCTTGTCACTGGTTTATTGCTCCTGATGACACATAAAGGCAGGATTTTTTAAATTAAGTTGTAGTTTGTGCATTATTAAACACGTGGGTTGATAAAGTCAAGCTGTTGTGTACTAACATTTATATTTTCCATCTGTTCTCTACTCGTAACATCCGCTTGGCCTAATGTAAAAAAAGGATCTTAGGAACAATAGAAGGTGAGTTCCTGGAATTACTGCCAAGCTTAACCTTTGCTAAGTAAGGCATTCAGAGAAACCTTAATCAGTGTAGAAAGTGAAGTCCTCACACTGACCTGTGGCAAATGCTGTTGCTTATCTGACAGCTGTGTTATGCAATAAGGACTTCATGTTCCACAACACTAATATGTGATATTTAGATTAAATGGTTTGATAAGCACCTTATGTTGTTTCTTTCATGACAATGTGATTATGTGCCAAAGCCTCCATGAGAGAGACAACAACAAGAGCAATGATGAAATGATGAAGAATGCAGAACACAAAATGATATGACATTCAGATGTTAGTCAATGCTTCACCCCTCTAATACTGAATAATACTCATGTTACACACACACACACATATATATATATATATATATATATATATATATATATAATTTTTACTATAATAATTTGGGTCTATATTAATTCCACAAAAGATGTATTCATTGACTACATCTTCAGCAAACACCAGCTGCCGAAATTCACTTCAGTGAACTGCTGAATATTTCCCACAAACACTCATCCATCATTTGTCTGGAGCACACAATAGACTAAATCAAATCCACCCAAGTGGGGGCTTCACCCCCACACCCACTAACATGGGAGTGCTGTGCCCCCCACACCCCTCCTGACTATATATATATATATATATATATATATATATATATATATATAATTTAAAGGTGCAAGGTCCTCAAGGACTGCCAGTTTCCTTGTTGTTTATCACAAGTAAATGTGAAGTAAATGCAGCTGTAATTGTGTGCAATGAACCTACATGACCGAGCTTTGGTGAACGACACTGGAGTACTTGTGTTATATGACTCCAAAATGAGGTGAGGGGGTGGCCTAAAAAGAACAAGACAAAACAATGCTTGAAGGCACAGGCGATAGGCAGGACACATGCTGCTTAAGGGAATAAAGCGCTGGAACACAGGAAAAGAACAAGAAAAATGAATTATCTGCAATAACAAGCTAAGCCTATTTAATCCTAATATAATAATCTCATGGTCAGGGGAGAGAGACAACTGAGCAATGTATTAAACAGATGAATGGCTAATGGTGACATTAAAGTCAGAAGAGAGAGAAATGTGAAACACAGTGCATAGTTATGTGAGCAGTATATACCGATGGGTGGTTATATGGATCATACAGACACATTAATGGGAACATTACTAGACAGTGAAGAACCAAAAAGGACAGAGGTAACTATGTACACAACATTTGTTGAACCTTAACATTAGAAAGAATATGTTAAATGTGTTATTTGAAGACTAACTTAAATTCATGAAACTTTCACATTAAAATAGGTTCTGACTTTGTAGATGATGGTAAATGTAGAAGTGCACACGTGGTTTACAAAATGGTAGACTGAAGACAGCAGTAGTGGGAAATAAAATGAGCCAGTTTCACCTATTATTACTGGCAGCAGATGGACAATGCCCGCGTTATTAATCTGTACTTATGGAGGCCTCAGTAGGTAATATGCGACTCTTCTGTGACACTCGTAACTGCAGTCATTTAAGGACACAACTTCTGTAATTCTATTTTAAATTAACAAAAAAAAGGAAACAGTGTTTTTGCAGGAGGGTGGAAGGGAGGCCACTCTGCACCCAATACTTTTCCTACTTATTCCCACTAACTTTGAAGATACTGCATCTTGGGAAATAGAAAACTCCCCTAGATACTGCATCTTGGGAAATAGAAAACTCCCCTAGATACTGCATCTTGGGACATGGAAAACTCCCCTAGATACTGCATCTTGGGAAATGGAAAACTCCCCTAGATACTGCATGTTGGGAAATGGAAAACTCTCCTAGATACTGCATCTTGGGAAATGGAAAACTCCCCTAGATACTGCATCTTGGGAAATGGAAAACTCCCCTAGATACTGCATCTTGGGAAATGGAAAACTCCCCTAGATACTGTAGTCTTTCTCTTTATTTACATGACATGGGAATCTCATATTCAATTGACAATCATGAATGTGTCACATTTAAGCCTGGTACCCTTAATGGGGATAGGAGAATTTGATCCTTGCATACCTACAATTCAGTAAAAAGACGGGTAGTGATGAAGTAAATGGATATATAACATGTAAAATAGACAAGGAAGTGCATGGAGAAGGAAAGGAAGGGGATGACTGGCATCTGACCTCTGATTTTGCTGGGCAACATAGAAAAACCCTGGAAGCATGTTGTAGCAAACAGAAATCTGGGAAAAGAAGAAATTGTAAGGTTCATGAGGAAGTAAAGCTGCTCTAAAATCTCATCTAAAAGAGCACTGGACATGCCCCTGTAACAAACGTTTCTAACATCTCTGCCCCAACCTCTCTAATCCCTTTCTTCCACCTCTCTAACAACCGCGGATTGCAGCCAAATACATTGTTTGTAAACCTATATCTCAGCTGTAATCTTAGCCACTGTTATTCAAGGGTAATAGCTGCTAGCTCAGCTATTAAAATATTTGCTAGTCTTTATGGCACCAATGATATAAGCGTTGTACCATTTAATTAAATAATTTCATTTTAAACTATAACTGTTTACTACTATTGTTAAACAAAACCTAACTATACTTCTTGTAACTTGTAATTAATTGTTTTTATTGTGGAGCTTTTCTCCCCGGGCCTCCACTGAAAAGGGACATGTGTCCAGTCGGATTTTCCCGGTCAACAAATGTAAATAAAAAAATAAATAATGGATGAAAGGAAGGTGGGAGAGCTGATATTATCATCTTTAGAGTGGCGGTACCCATAACAAAGATGATAAAAGAGAGACGAAGACTGGGGAGCTGTGACTCCAGTAGTACTGGTACAATGGCTGCAATATAAAATTATGAGTGGCCATAACACAATTGTCTGCTGCAGTGGAATACGGGAGTATTGATACTCCTGTGCACTGGAGTGGAATATGGGAGTACTGATACACCTGTATTGGAGTGGAGTGTTTGAATGTAAATACATCTATACACTGGTGTAGAACATGAAAGTATAGATACAGCTATGCACTGGACTGGAATGTTGGAATATAGATACACCTGTACACTAGAGTGGAACTTGGGAGTATAGACACACCTGTACCCTGGATTGGAATGTGGGAGTATAGTTACACCTGTACAGTGGAGTGGAATTTGGGAATATAGATACATCTGTACACTGGTATAGAACATGGGAGTATAGATACACTTGTATGCTGGACTGGAATGTGGGAGCATAGATACAACTGTGCACTGGAGTGGATAGTGGGAGTATAGATACACCTGTACCCTGGATTGGAATGTGGGAGTATAGTTACACCTGTACAGTGGAGTGGAATTTGGGAATATAGATACATCTGTACACTGGTATAGAACATGGGAGTATAGATACACTTGTATGCTGGACTGGAATGTGGGAGCATAGATACAACTGTGCACTGGAGTGGATAGTGGGAGTATAGATACACCTGTACACTGGACTGGACTGGACAAGAGAGAGGAAAAAAGTAGAAGGAAGGAAAAAATTGTAGAAAAGTGGGAATTACAGAAAAATCAGAAGAAGCATAAGGCCTCATTAAGTTACTATGAGGATGAGATTTGACATTGATGGCTTCCACTTCGGTGATGATAAAAGTAACCATGCAAGTGTAACTCACTCCTGTTCCCTCTGCCACTAAATGTAAAGGCTACATAATCAGTGGCTCCTGCTTCTGACACAACAACATTTATTCCACAAGTAAAGGAGGTTTCACAGAAAGAAAAGTAGCTATTATTCAAAAGTTCTAGAAGGTCTCATTATCCAGTTCTTTTGAAGTGAGGTTCAACAGCGCAACCAGCACAAGCCTCATCCACTTCACAAATGTTAGTCCCTCTGACAACAAAGTCCTTACTAGAATATATTTTAAGACTGTTTGAAACAGTGGCAGATTATATTAGGGGCAAGTTGAGCAGCCAATGGGAGACACAGCTCAAGGAGGGCCCATCAACTGTACTGTCTTTGGCATAATGTTTTAAAAGATACCTATCTGGCCCCTTTAACCATGATTTTCTTTTGTATAAGCTTCTGGTTTTTTTTTTCTTCTCTTTAGCATGCAATGATCTGGCATGCATCAGTCAGTGGTAAACAAGCTCCAAATCAGTCTGAGGAGCAGGTTGAATATCCAGTTAGCATTAGAAACTCAATAGCAATAGAATTAATAGCATTAGAAACTCAAGTGGAAACTACAATGTAATAAATGCTGAAATGCTGTCAGGAGGTTCCATGCATAGTACAACTTCTTTTTTACATTCGTTACATTTTATTTGCTTGTTACATTCATTATTGTGAGATTCTATAAGCATAAACCTTTAAACCATACCACACATTAACAACATCTGAAGCAGAATCGATTCAGAAGTGCTAGTCACTCAAGTTTTTCTTGCTATACAGGGAAAGGTTAAAACAATTCACTTATTTTCTGTAATAAAGCTGTCAACACTAACCATGGGTCTGGACTTCAGTTCAGACTCATGAGTAGTATATGCAGCATTGTTACAGGAAATATGTAAATTACTACTTGTAACTAGGGTAGGGTGAATGCGAGCTTTTTTGTAAGCAGAATCAGTGAAACAGTCCCAGGACAAGATATAAAACAGTACAAAACCAATGGACCAGCAGCCCCTACGATCATATTTCAGTCAGTTACTGTTTATTCGGGTTGGTATCTGACATCAGGCATACTTTCTGTCCTGACTAAAAAATGTGTGCATTTATGTATGGTCCAAAAAAAGTGAAAAGTTTGAAAATCACTCAGGGTCCAAGAAACTCTTAATACATCACTGATTTGTGACGTTGCTTTAATATAGCAACAAATGATGTAGGTCCCACAACTGAACCAATGTCAGCTTGCAGATAAACCTGTGCAGCATGAACCTTCTTATGTACATGTGAAGCTATGAGAAAGAAAAAAAGAGAACACCATTACATAAGGCTTCTAAAGAAGAGAATGACTTTTATATGTTTCATACTGACTCACCTAAGGCAAGACAATGTACCTAACACTTTAGTCATAGGTGACTCTATAGTCAGGCACACTGATGTCCCGCTCACCAGGCTGAACAAGGAGAAAATTACTGTCAGCTGCCTATTAGGTGCCAGGATCCACCATATAATGCATGCACTTAAGTCACTCCACAGCAAGTACAAATATGACTCTGTCATTGTCCATATTGGAGTGAATGACTTGAGACGTACCTCCGTGGACTACATGAAAAGAGACATGGAAGAGTTTTCAGATCATGTGGCCCAGGCAGGTATTATCCTAGCCCTGAGTAGCATCCTGCCTTTGCCCAGAATGATACCACAGTATAAGGACAAAATGACTGACTTCAACAATTGGCTAAGCTTCTGGTGTCATTCAAAGGGGATCCATTATCTGTCTGCCTGAGACGACATGATCGACAGACCATGATGCTTTGCCAGAGATGGTCTGCACCTGTCGCCCCTGGGATTCTGGTTACTGGTTAAGGCTCTCGCCACCCATATAGTGTCTTTTTTAGGCAAAGTACAAAGGACAACACCACCGTAACATGTACAAGCATGCAAAATATGAAGGTAATGCTACTCAATGCTAGAAGTCTAAACCTCAATATGCACTCTCTCGAGGCACTCCTAAAAATGGAGAACATCGATATCTGTGCAGTAACTGAGACCTGGTTCAAGGCTCCAGAGAGCACCCCTGCAATACCAGGCTTCATCTCTTACCACACTTTTCGGCCACCAAACCAGGACCGAAACACTAAAGGTCCATAATCACCTAGAATATTCACAACACCAGGCTAGTTTCCCAACACAATGTGTCTGAAATTCTCCAGGTGCAACTAACACTAGGTAAGACTGCAATCCAAATTGTAGCTTGCTACAGATCCCCCACCATGCCCCAAGATTCTCACTACACCTTTCTAAACATACTGGAAAATATTAAGATACAACCAAACACCCTAATACTAATACTGGGTAATTTCAACTACCCTGCCATTAACTGGGAAAACTACTCGTGTACCAACACCTTTGCCCAACGGTTCTTGGAATTCATAAATTCCAACGCCCTGGATCAACTAATCCTTAGTCCCACCAGGGGCTCCAATATCCTAGACCTGGTCATTACCAACATGGGAAATTGATGCTCCACACCTATGGTCACCCCCTCGTTGGTCAGGTCTGACCATAACCTAATCACCCTTGACATCCACATCCCACCCCCACCACCCAGTAAGGAAATCTACATAAAAAAACTTCTCCAAAGCCAACTTCATGCTACTCAACTCAGAAGTGACAAACTTCATGACACCCATGCAGACGAGAACTGAAAGTTTGACTGCTGAATCCAACACTAAGGCACTGTACGAGCACATCCACTCATGCATGAATTGTGCCATCCCCAATAGAACCAAAACGCTCTGCACCAAAAAAAGGAAGACAATCTTGTGGTCCCTTGCCATAAACAAACTTTACAACAAAAGGAAGAAACTGTTGCAGAAAAGAGGAAAATCCCAGGATGCAAAAAAACTCCCTTACCAGCCTCAGTAAGAAGCTTAGATCCCTCATAAAATCCTCCAAAGCTAGTTACGAAAATAAAATTGCCAAATATTCCAAAGACAATCACAAGGCATTCTATAGCTATGTCAAGAATCTAAATGGCAATGCTCAGATCTGCTCTGAGCTACAACAGAATGGCATTAAATATACTGATTCCAAGGATATTGCCAATATCCTAGCAGATCGATTCAGTGCAAACTTCACCCCCCTCTCACCCCATAAAGGGCCAATCTCAATAATGAATGATTGCCAAATTCTAGTAATAACAGCCACACAGGTAAAAATCTCACTCTCCAAAGCTAAGAATACAGCATCCATGGGACCAGACAACATCCCAGGCTGTTTACTACATGAACTACAAAATGAACTGCCACCTCACCTAAGTGTCATGTTTAATCATAGCCTCACCTCAGGCTTCATGCCCACTGAGTGGTGCACAGCTACAGTTATCCCACTCCACAAGGGGGGATCCACCTTGGATCCCGGGAACTACTGCCCCATCAGTCTAATGAGCCTGATCTGCAAGGCCATGGAACGTATTACCATGGAACCTATAAACAAAGACATTGGCAACCTTCAAACATTGAACCCCATGCAGTTTGGGTTTGTGAAGGGCCGATCCTCTCTCCTGAACCTGATTGACTTCTTCAAATCAGTCTCCAGAGCCGTGGACAAGGGTAAGGTGGCCCACACAGCCTATCTGGATCTCGCCAAGGCCTTCATCACCATCCCCCACTCTGGAATCATAGATAAACTTACTAAGCTAGGCATTAATCCTTACATCACTCGATGGGTTGCCAACTGGCTTACTGACAGAACCTACACTGTAAAAGTAGCTGACTCCAAATCCAGCTCCAGACAAGTGACAAGTGGAGTACCTCAGGGTTCATTCCTGGGACCGCTCTTGTTTGGCATCTACTTCTCTGAAGTACAGGCCAACACTAAGGGACTCTGGCTAGCAAAGTTCGCAGATAACTGCAAACTGGGAGCCATTACTGAATCCCCAAATGATGTGGGTACTCTATAAAAGGGCCTTACAGAAACAGATGCTTGGTGCCAGAGCCACGGGCTCAAGCTCAATGCCAAGAATGTATAGTTATCCCCTCTGGGAAAAAACATGTAACCATGAATTACCACTTAGGTGGCAGTACACTAAACACCGAAAGTGTGATGAAAGACTTAGGGACACAGGTGGACAGTGGTCTCACCTTCGATAACCACATCGCCACAACAGTAAGGAAATCCTTCTATGTGGCACACCTCATCACTAAGGGCTTTTCATCCAGAAAAAAGGAGGTCATTGTCCCACTGTACTCATCCCTCATTAGACTCATTATAAAATACAGTGCCCTGTTTGGTATGTACCTCTTAAGACATCTGCAACAACTGGAAAGGCAGCAAAAATACCTCACTAAAAGAATCACAGACCTAAAGCAGATGCCCTATGCTGACTGTCTAAAAAAACTCCACCTATACTCTGCCATATATCGTCTACTCAGAGGCGATGTCTGCTTAAAATACATGCCCATGTCAAACCCAGAGCTGTTGGACATGCTACACTTAAAGAAATCCCTCAGAGACACATGCTCCACGGATCTAAACCTTGTCATCACAATGAACAAAACATGCTGGAGGGATAGGTTTCTGTCCCAGAGACTCTACAGACTCTGGAATAGACTACCCATATATGTCAAGCAGAGTGCCTCTTTGGCCCTCTTCAAAAGGAACCTTGATGATTGGATGGGAGATAGGAAATTCACCCCGGGGATCACGTCAGTCGCCCTGCTAGACAGGGGTACAGGGAAGTAAATATTGTGGGAAGAAATAGCTAGGGAATTGTTATGGCTATTTACAACACCCTAGGGCCTATGAATCTGATTAAGACAATGGAGAGAAATCATTTTAGTCTTCTAACTGTCACCTAGAAGCTATAACTTGCTGAAACACTAAATGGACAGTGTCTTGAAATTACTCTTTTCCTAAAAGAAAACATCTGTAAATGATCATTTTAAAATAAATGAAACACTAAGCTCCACTATAAATGGGCATGTTTAAGAATATTATTCATGTTAATTACCATCATCTACAGAATCCAGCCTCTTGTTTTGGAAAGAGCTGATAGAATCTAATATGCTTCAAGTTAATTAGCCATAAGATTTCTGAAGGTATCAAAGCTACATTCTAAACAACATGCATGACTGTATAAAAGGTGTCAGATGGAGATATCAGGGACAGTGCTGACGGCTTCCCATATACCTCCAATATAACTAGACTTGGTATTCCCAAGTCTGCCTGTGATGCTCCACAAGATGCATGCGCAGCAGCATCCACTTCAGATACAGCCTTCAGAAGACGGATACGGGTGATGGGACACTTATCCTGAAGATGGATACGGATGATGGGACACTTATCCTGAAGATGGATACGGGTGATGGGACACTTATCCTGAAGATGTGAATGCTCAGTTGTTAGATCCCAAAGTTCCACTGACACTATTTAGAAAACAAGCCTCTGATATTTTGCTGAACTTAGAAAAGTATGGTAAGACTGTATCAGCCACCCCCTCCAAATCCCAGTTCTTAAGGAACTTCTCTTTAAGCACAATACCTGTCTAAAGGAGAAAGATTCATGTCCAAAACTGTCCAAAGACAGTCTCCATCTACCACTACTTATGCAAGAAAAAAATGGACATTTAAAAAAATATTTCACAGTAACTACTGCACTCTACCTCAACGGGAAATGGATATTTCAAGAAAAAAGGCCAAGACCTCTGCCTAGATCTACCCCTTACCACATTTACAACACCATACGGGAGCTTGGCTAACTATTCTACACAAATGTAGGTACTGCAGACCACATTAAAAAGCTAATCCGAGGTATCTGATTAGATGTAAGTACGAGAGTGAGAGCAAACACCACGAAATGCCTTCAAAATGGATGAAGTATCTCCAACTTAAAAAATCCAGATGACAGTCACCACGTAGAACAATGATTATTTATTGTAAAATAAAAGAATGGATAAGCGCTTTCACGTAGTGCAAGCTACGCTTCATCAGATACACTCACAAGAATTCATTCACTTTTAAATAATACATTTTGGCGGGCTCATTAGCATAATTAATTAGTATAATTGTAAATTAATGCATTAATCAGTCATGGCCAATAACCAGCAGTGTATTGAAATGCTCCAAATCAACTCAATGAATAAAGCAACCCTGCACATATTCACATTCTCCATGCACCGATGTGACTCAGAGAAACACATCATAAATATTTAAATATTTAAAACAAACATTTCACATTGCTAAATAACTCAACATATCAATAGAGTCCTAAAATCTTAATCGACATTCATATATAGTAAACAACCACAAAAACGACTCGTTCAAGTATATTAAAACATTCCGATTAGAAAAACAGTATTTCTGTCATTTTTTAAAAAACATAATGTCCTATTAACTTACTTCAAAGTGAAGATCTGGTCCATCATTTACTCTCAGATCTTAGAATATTCTAAGATCTGAGAGTAAATGATGGACCAGATCTTCACTTTGAAGTAAGTTAATAGGACATTATGGTTTTTAAAAAATGACAGAAATACTGTTTTTCTAATCGGAATGTTTTAATATACTTGAACGAGTCGTTTTTGTGGTTGTTTACTATATATGAATGTCGATTAAGATTTTAGGACTCTATTGATATGTTGAGTTATTTAGCAATGTGAAATGTTTGTTTTAAATATTTAAATATTTATGATGTGTTTCTCTGAGTCACATCGGTGCATGGAGAATGTGAATATGTGCAGGGTTGCTTTATTCATTGAGTTGATTTGGAGCATTTCAATACACTGCTGGTTATTGGCCATGACTGATTAATGCATTAATTTACAATTATACTAATTAATTATGCTAATGAGCCCGCCAAAATGTATTATTTAAAAGTGAATGAATTCTTGTGAGTGTATCTGATGAAGCGTAGCTTGCACTACGTGAAAGCGCTTATCCATTCTTTTATTTTACAATAAATAATCATTGTTCTACGTGGTGACTGTCATCTGGATTTTTTAAGTTGGAGATACTTCATCCATTTTGAAGGCATTTCGTGGTGTTTGCTCTCACTCTCGTACTTACATTGTTCCTTGATTTTGGTGAGAGTGCCTTTGGCAGTGAGTTGTGTTCTTTATTGTCTGTATCTGATTAGATACCCAATATAACATCTGTTGCACTCATTCCTTCACTCCAGCTTCAGGATTTGCCTTTATTTTTATACAGCAATTACTGCAAAAGAAGATAAAGTGGATCAGGGTTCTATCCTGGGGCTGGGCTGCAGAAGGACACAACTTGGGAAGCAGTACTCAGATCTGTGGCACACATGGATAAAGCTCTAACTACGCCCCAGATTACCCATGTTTGAGTAGCACCATGGGAAGGTGGAAGAGTTAGGGTTGCAAGAAGAGTGAGTACCATTTTTTAGCTCACACATTCTGAAAGATAGAGGCAGTTTCAGCCGCTACCATACTCCAAAAGGAGTGTAGGAATTAGCTGGCAACACACAGATCAAGGTGATGCCATGCTACCAAAAGGGCCAGGCAGACTTAGGAGGTGAAGGACAGAGCCATTGGGCTGATTGTGTTGACAAAAGAAAAAAATGACTGGGAGACCAGTGCTGGATTTACCAAATCTCAACATGTCAAGAAACTCAGAATGATGACTCTGAAAACAGTTTTGACTTGCAAAAAAATAAAAAAAAAAATTCCATTCTAACAACCCTGGGCATGGAGAATGCATATCTGCAGATTCATTTAAGACCTACTGCAGACAACATTTGAAATTCCAAGTTGCTGATTCCCACTTTCAGCTTTTTTGCAAGTTTACCATTTGGTCCCTTCATGACCATGAAAGCATTTGTGAGAAGATCAGACTCAGGAACTGTTACTTCAATAGACGGCCACAGTGATAGCATTGGTCATCTCACTGGGCATTACCACACACTTCAAGAAATCTTCTCTTTAGGCAGTCGAAATGAAAACTTTCTGAGGGGCATTTGCATGTACAGCTCAAATTAACACATTCTCAACACAAGAAAACTGTATATAAATTCTGAATTTAATGCAACTTTCTGGACAAGCTGCAATCACAGAAAGACATCATCACTGGGCTCTGGGTTGGGTGTTATCATACATTCTGTTTCACTATGTAGAGCTGGAAATGAGAAAGCCATAATAAATATCAAAAAGCAATCGTAAGGGATTAGCACATCTTTAGATATGATGATTCCATTTACCTAATCAGAGAAGAAAGAGCTTCTATGATGGCAAGATACTTGCAATGTGGAGAAGGGGATGCCACTAACATCTCCTACCATAATACAGCATGGGGCAACAGACTCCTCAGATTATGCCTGGGGCCCATTTTCAGGGATTTCTCAGTGTGAGGCCACAGATATCAGCATAAGCTGCATCGTTATCAACCTGAAAAAAGATGAAGACATTATCATGGTCTCTAGCAGCTGTCCAGGACCACTGCATGTCAACAGAGGCAACACAATGATGATGTGGTATATCAACAAACATGAGCATGTCATATAATTTAAAAAAATGAAGTGTTTTGAATCTGAGACTGGGAAATTCAACATAACTGTCAACTTTCTGCAGTTAATCTCTCAAGACAGGGAAAGCTTATTGCAAATTCCCTCAGCAAATATCTCTGACTCATAAAATGCAGTGACAGCCTGCAGTCCTACAATAAATTGTACATCAGTAGAGGTGGGGCATGTTAAGGGATTTGTACTCATCTGAACAATCGAATTCCAACCGAATGCTTACTTCTTCATTGTTACACAGTTTTGAAGCAGAATATTTTTTTTTTTTCTAAGAAGGTCATTCTGAAAGCCAACAGGGACAAGCACATCTGATTCACATATTTCCAGCTTGGCCAAGGCAAGTGTTTTTTTTTTCTCATATCTGATGCAACTAAATTGCCTGATGAAATGTGTCGATACAATAACCTAGTGACTCCACAACCAGGCAGAGTGCTTCACCTAAATCTCAAGTGTAGGAATCCTTCCAGTCTAATGAAAAAAAGTTTAATTACTCACACTAATTTATTTTCTATAAAAGTTCATTTTGTAGATGAACATTCTCAAGGAAAGGAACCCATTACTAGAAACACCTTCAGAAATGCAAACGATTCATAGCTCTGTCATCTTCTAAAGAACTGCATCATTTGAAAAGTCCTATACCAAGACTGCCAGGCTAATTTGGTTACCTCTTTGAAATTAACCTGGTCTATTTTTCCACTCATAATTCACATTTCTGCAATCTTATCATGATCAAAAGATGCACAATTCACCTTCCTTGGTTACAAATGTCATGTTGCAAAAGCTTGCATTACCTTCTTTTGAACCAGCAAACACTGTGGAAATACTTTTTCTTAATGACAGTCACTTCAGGTAAAAGGCTATCAAATGTTAATGTGAAAGCCTCTTTACACATTTTCCGAAATGAATGAAAACACTAAAGGTTGTCCCATATTTTATGCCAGAAGTGGCATTAGCCGTTACCTTGGGCCACAAGTGTGTTCAACTCTCAGGCTAGGATTTGTAGGATATGCTACCACAGTGAACATGAACACTTTACTGCACTGATGCAGCTGCGTTGTACAGCTGTGAAGTTTAATGTTTCATAGTCTTCTTTGTATGGGAATGTGCATGACTATGAATCACTCAAATGGGGAGTCTGGCACTGTCAACTGACTACCCTACCAAGCTGTGCTGGGTTGTAGAAAAGCACACAGGCAGAGATTTCCCTATCTCACACACACACACACAAATGGCCGATTTTCCTGAAGGCAGATGTAATCCCAGGAATTAATGATAACATTTCTATTAAGAGTCACTTAAAATATGTTAACAATTGAGTATTCATAAGTATTTTTGGTAAAAAAAAAAAATATATATATATATATATTATATTATATACTAGCATTTGTATTAATAATTGTTTTATAATAACATTACATATTTTATATAAACTGTGTATTAACTAAGGAAATGATGTCATGATGACTGGTAGTAAAAAAAGAAATTGAATTGTCTGTTTGAATGTTCTGAAGAAGTTCTGTAATAAAAGGAATGAAAGTGTTAAATTTTACTCTGGCTTTTGTGACATTTTGTTTTTTAGTTGTTTTTTTCTTTAGTACACATTTTTTACTGGTTCTGTGGTCACTCTGAGAGCTGGATTCATTTTAAGTTGAAATTGCTTTCGTTGGTTACATTTCAACATTACCTTGTTGGTTTTACAGTTTAGCTCTTTTTAGAGCTAGTCTACAGATGGTGGATTGGAGAACAGCATCTGCCTTGGATATACAGTTATTTTTGCCCTTTCAGCGTTTGGTGATTGTAAGTTCTGTCTCCTTGCAAAAGTTGTTTTCAGAGCTGGTATTTTGTCCGATAGGACGGGTATAAGGATTAACAGTTTTTCACTAACGCTTGGTTGGCAAAGAACCTCATTGTTGTGGTGAACAAAGATATCATCTTTTTTTATCAGCACACTGTCTCCTTTAAAAAGCTCTTTTAAGGGCTGGTAATTTAACTGGGAAGATGGGTTTAAGGATTGACAGTGGTCACAAGTCAACATTCTAGAACACTGAAACCACACATATATATATACATTTTCTTGAAGCGCCTTGAATAGAAGCCCTTTTCACAAGCTTGCCTCCAGATTAAGGAAATTTTGTTGTATAATGCATTTTTGGTTTTGCCATCTAGCTGGTATATTTGACATTGTTTATTATCACTATGACTTCCCAAAGTTCCATTAATGCTGATATCAGTATCTACCCAACACCGTAAGAGGTCACAACACTAACTTCCCATTTGCAGGAAGTTATTGAGAAGGTGCAAAGTATTTTAAAAAGAATGGAAGGGAGTTTCGAAGCCCGCCATAATACCAGCAAAATATAAGATGATTCATCAACAGATGAGGGTACCATCATTGCGGATGAAGTCTTCATCAGTAGCCGACCCATTATGGAATTATTAGAGAGGAAAGAAAGAAATCCTTTCAGTGAACTGAATAACTGGTGGTCATCTGACAGTTGCAATTCTGCAACAGAAAGATACACCAGACTTTAAAAATCAGTTTCTCCTTTTGGAGAAAAAGGTACTGAAATTTTAAACTTTGACTTGTGAAAATGTTGTGAATTGGGAATTATTCCCTTGAGTTCAAAGGTTTATGCATTCTCTAATGGGGCAAGATTTGACGGTGTACTGTTCAGTAAACTAGGAGACCTATATAATAAAACTGATCTGGAAGTTTTAAAACTTCTTATTCAATGGAATGTCAAAAAAATGAATGCGTTGAAAAATGAAATAAAGAAATTAGATTTATTAATTAGAGAACATCCGTTGTTACATACACATTATTATTTGATAAATTACAAGGCAAAATTAACAAACGTTGAGAGTTTGATTTTCAAGAAAAATAAATTAATTCAGGACATTAATGCTTATCAACAGAAAAAAGCATATGTGTTAAATAAAAAGAAACTTAATAACAGTAACGATTTCAGTAGTAGAAAAAATTTGGTTTACAAAAATAATTCTTTGAATAGGCTTGACTTATTTTCTGAAATGAATGTTCCTTCAGTTAGTAATGTTAATCATAACAACAATGGAAGAGAAGTTGTGTCTAGTGTTTCCAGCATTAGTACTGAAGAGAGTTCCCCTTTTACATCACAGATAAGAGGGACCAGCAGTCCTCCTCCCAATCAGGAGGCAGTCACTGTAGTGGGCAAGAAGAAAGTGAAGAACAATGGACATTAGTTCATAAACAGAAAATCTTCAATTTGAGTAATAAAACATTTAGTAAAGAAGAAACTGAAGTCCTTGAAAAAGGGTTTACATTTTTGCCAGCAAGTAAAGCTAGGATCACAGACACAATTTTGGATTTTAAGTTATTTGTCAGGAAACTGAATTTAAAATAACATTTATCATGGCATTCCAAATTCCAGTACAAGTGGTTTTAAAAAGACTAGTAGTGTTTAATCCTCCATTAGTTCAGACAATGAACACTTTTTTCTACAGTATATGAAAATTAATTATATAATTTACACAACAATGGTAGTCATATCAAACAGGGTAACAACAAGAATTTAACAAATGTTCAGATGGTAGCTTTAAGACAATTAATGCCATATAGTGATATTAGGTTTATGAAAGCAAACAAAGGATAGGGTTTAATTATAGTGGAAGTTACTGATTATGATAAAACTATTCAGAATTTGCTCTCTGATATAGATAAATATAAAAAAGTTTCCAAGGACTTTGTTAGGAAGAAGTTTCAAGAAGTTGACTTCATTTTATTAGATTTATTATATCAGCAATACATTACTGTAGATCTTTTTGAATTTCTTACAGTAGAGCAACCACAGTTGGGAACTCTGGAATTCCCAAAGATCACAAAGATGACAACCATCTTCCATTTACGCCTATTGTTTCTGCACCTTATAATAAAACGTCTATAATTTCAATGTATCTTGATGAAATACTTAACCTATAGTACAAAGTAGTAAATGTTTTTTGCAAGGCTCTTGGATGTTTTTAAATGAATTGAAACAGTATGACTACCAAGGAGATGAGACTATGTTATTTACAACTGATGTATGTTCATTATACTCTGCAATAGAACAAACCAAATGTATTGAATTCGTGAGGCACTATCTTAACAAGTATAGAACTTTTCTTAAATAAGATTTGTTTTGTAATTTGCCAGTTAATAGAAATAGTATTAATGAACAATTTTTTTCATCTTTAAAGAAGACATTTACCAACAAACTAGTGGAGTTGCGATGGGTGCACATGTTGCACCAGTTTTTGCAAATCTTGTTATGTGTTGGTGGGAAAGTGAGTTTCTTACAAAACTAGGATTGCTTAAGTTAGATTTCACAAGCAATATATTGATGATCTGTTTTTTATTTGGGCAGGTAGTAAAGAACAACTTGAAGAATTCTTTAATGAACTCAGCAAAACTGTTTCTTGGCTTATGTTCACATTAGGAGACATTGGTATAGAATCACACTTTCTTGATGTGAAAATAACAATGGATGTTAATAAAAAGGGATTTAGTAGCAATATTTTTCTTAAGAAAACATTTATCAACAGCTATTTACACTTTGACAGTTATCACCCAAAAAATATGAATATCAATGCATTTAAAGGACAAGTAATAAGACTCAGTAGGATGATTAGTGAAGATGATTATTTTGTTAGCGAAACAAATATCCTTAAACGTTTTTTTATAGAAAGAGGATATGAACAGTGTGATCTTGATGAAATTATTGGTTATATAAGAGCAAATAGAAATGAAAAGTTCCCCCCTATTTTGAAAGGAGGGTTTCAGAAAAAATACTGAAAATGTAAATGAAAATGGAGAATTTTTCAAATGTGCCTTTCCTGTACCTATGAGTATAGATGGGCCTGACATTAGAAAAATTATCATTGACAATTGGAAGATTATTTTAGGTAACAAAGATATAAGTGAAATAGTAGGTGTACAACCAAAATTTATTAATAAGAAAACCAAGAATTTTAAAGAACTATTGGAAAGTTCTTCTAGGTCCAGAGGAATTAAAGGTGATTTTTCACATTTTGGTACATTTCCATGCACTAATTGCACTCAGTGCAGGTTTATGATGGGAGTACACAGTCATCATTTCAAGCATTTAAATTATACTTTAACAGTAAAAGGTGGATATAACTGTCAAAGTGAAGGTTTAGTGTATCATTGCAGTGTGTTCTAACTGTGAGAATTTCTAAATAAGTAAAACTATTGAGTTATAGAGTTAGGGAGCACAGGTTAGCCATTAGGAAAAAGGATTTTAGCAATGCTTTGGCTAAACATTCAGTTAATTGTATTAATTTAAAAAAATATATATTTTTTGTGGTAGAAAAGGTTAACAAAAATAGGTTTGTTGGAACATTTAATAATTATTTAGAAAAAATAGAACTTAAATGGCAGATTTTCCTGGGGGCAGATGTAACCCCAGGAATTAATAATTTCTATTGAGTCACTTAAAATATCTTAGCAGATGAGTATTCATAAGTATTTTTGGTAAAACATATATATATATATTTTTATATACTAGTATTTGTATTAATAATTTTTTTATAATAACATTATAATATTTTATATAAACTGTGTATTAACTAAGGAAATGATGTCATGATGACTGGTAGTAAAAAAGGAAACCGAATGTTCTGAAGAAGTTCTGTAATAAACGGTACAAAAGCACTAAACTTTACTCTGGCTCTTGTGACATTTTGTGACTCATAGTGGTACCTGCAGACATTGACACTGACACACAAACACACATTCATAGAGGCAACTGCAGGCGTTCTGTCACATACACACACACACACACACACACACACACACACACACACACACACACACACACACACACACACTCACACACACACACACACCTCCAGACAGTGACTCACTCAATGACAAGTCCTAAATACATGCAGAAAACTACCATGTTGCACCTAACTTAAGTGCTATTGGACATGGAAGGGTAAGAAGAACAGAGCCCGGCTGTGCTTTAACCTTGTATGATATCACAAAAAACACACACACACTTCCACATGAACACACGCAGGCACACAGCCTATAAAGACACACATATACATAGGGATATTTTGACACACATACACTCATCCAATACCTGCACGATCTGCAAACAAGATGTTTGCAAATGAGGTAAGGCATCAACAATCCACCGCAAGACACACACACACACACACACACACACACACACACACACACACACACACACACACACACATGCACACACACACACACACACACATATACAAGCATCTGCACACACACACACACACACACACACACACACACACACACACAAACATTTACAAGCATCTGCGTGCGCACACACACACACACACACACACACACACACACACATTTACAAGCATCTGCACATACATACACACCCATATACAAGCATCTGCACATACATACATACACACACACACACACGCACACACACGCACATGCAAGCATCTGCACATACATACATACATACACACGTGTCTGCACATACACATACACACACACACACACACACATATACGCATCTGCACATACATATATACATACACACACACACACACACACACACACACACACACACACACACACACACACACACACACAATGTACTATTTATCTGGATCAGCAAACTGTGCAAAGTAAAGCTATGCCACTCTCCTGCACAGATTCCCCTTACACCCTGTACAAGGGTACACTGCTACCTGATGGCATACACTTTTGCATTTTCTGCATTGCTGGTTGGGGTAAACTTTACAGTACCGAAGTCTGCAACTTCTGCATGTTTCCTAGGTGAACAGCACACTAGACTATTAGTACTATTAGCTTAGACCCATTAAGGGTACCTTACACATGGGAGCTTTCAGGCTAAGAACTGAGCAGAGTTGCCTACTGCACGAGCTGCTCTGCATGGCTTTGCACACTAAGCAACTTGCCTATTAACACCTGCCCCAGTCTTTTTTTCTATTAGTATGCTGGGGAACTCCTGTCGTACACCACAGATCCAGAAAGTTCAAAGGCAATTAAGATATGATACTAGAAAGACCTTGTTTTCAGGAAGAAAAAAAAAACATTGTTTGCATGCTTCAAGAAAATGGAAGTAGGCTTCCTGTTGCCAAACATACCTTGTCTAAGTGATTGGAAAATGTCACTGCCCTTTCTTATGATTAATACAACAAAGTCAATCCAAAGACTTGTTAGAGCTCATTTTACTAGGGTATCAGTTGTCTGCAGTACATTTTTAAAATATTACCTGCCAGGACATTCTAGAAGCAACCAGGTCATCGTACGCTCTGATGAGTACAGTATGTGTGCACACTTTTTTCTCCAATTTAATTTGACTGAAGATTTTTGAAATTGCATTGACTTGTATTGTGTGAGACAGTGGTACACTGTGGGGTTTCACTTCCCCACTGTTTTGTGACAATAGAGATTTTCTACACAGACACACACACACACACACACACACACACACACACACACACACACACACACACACATATATATATATATGTGTGTGTGTGTGTGTGTGTGTAGATATATATATATATATATATATATATATATATATATATATATATATATATATATATATATATATATATATTATATATATATATATATATATATATATATATATATATATTATATATATATATATATATATATATATATATATATATATATATATATATATATATATATGTGTGTGTGTGTGTGGGTGACAGTGAATATGTTGCGTGTGTGTAATGCTGACAGTTGTCAAGTTGACTGCATATGAGCAACTAGGCAGTTGATCTACAGGTGTGTGAGATCAACAATCCTCAGATAGATAAATATTCTCTTTTCCCAGGGACTGTGCCATCAAGAAGTCAGTATATATAATTAGCAGGGAAGGGAGTTAAGCTGGGGGATGGGGGGGGGCATATGATCCCCTGCAAAAAGTAATGTGTTACTTTATTTTTTTTTTTTCAAGTTGTATGTGCTGAGGCTGTTTCTTGGTGCATGCATAGTGCCGTGGTCAACTTCCAAGCTTTCAACCATATGCAGCTGATATTTAGGCAGACAACTTTGGGTGTTTTTCCTAATGTATAGCACACCATAGATAAATATATGTATGTATATATTTATTTATTTAACATTTGTTTACTGGAAAAGTCCAACTGGGACAGAGCCATTTTCAGTGCCGGCCTGGGGAGAAATGCTCCAGATGCATGTGTTTGGAATGTGGAGGAAACCAGATCACCCGGAAGAAACCCACGTGAACACAGGGAGGACATGTAGACGCCACACAGAAGGCACCCCAGCCAAGAATCGCACTGGACAACCTCTTGCTGTTAGGCAACAACCCTAACTTCTGCACCACTGCAACGCCACTGCAAACGGCGCGTACGTGCGCACACACACACACACACACACACACACACACACACACACACACACCCAGGGCCAAGCTCACAATGTGGGGAAATGTAGGGAGATTCACTCGCCTGCAAATATATTTTGTCTCTTTTTTATATTTTCAAGCTAAGTTACACCAACCACAACTTTAAAAAAAACAAACCTCAACTGTTACACAACATACAATTATTTTTCCACCAACTTCTCAGATGTCTCTCCCGGCTTATTTCTCATAGGTCCCTTCTACTACTGCAAACCGAAAATACTCATCACATACCTTCCTGCTGAAGAAGACAAGCTGCTTAAAGTGGTTTGGGACAGATAAAAATAAGGCAAAAGCAAATGAGAGCATCCAGAAAACAGGTGGATGAATGGTACGAGAGAATCTGCGACTATTAGGCATGGCTGTTGAAGAAGGTAGGAGAGTGGCACTGAATCAAGAGAGATGATGCAATCAACAGAACACCCCAACCTCATGTAGAAAGTGGAAAACAGAGGGTTAATAATGATATTAGCGTGTGTGTGTGTATGAGACAATTCATGTAAGACTCATTTAGTCTGTACTGAAAATATCTAAACATTTGATCTAACTCATATTTGATCTAATCACATTTGAAAGAAAAAGTGCAGTAGGCTATTGAAAATTAATACTGGTGCAGTTTAGGGAATTAGGGTGGTAGGAATTACAAGGCAATTTACTCTAGTGTACCATTTCTACCTTGCTAATGGTAACCCACAAGTTCGTGTATCAGCAGTAATTTACTGTGCATGTTTTTTTTTTTTTCCTTTTTTCTCTGTGGTTATGCAACCATGGAGTTAGTATATTTAACTAAGGGGGTGCAACGGGCTTGCCCCTCTGCAAAAAGAAGTTTTGAAGGAGTATTGGCTGTACATGAAGTTTTAGATGGAATGTGACTCAACTAAATGCATGTTAGATTAAAGGCGTGTCAGATGAACTTTTAGATATTTTGCAGTTTGATGGAAAGTTTCTTTGATGAAATATAATATACCCATTTGTGTATGTGTGTGTGTATGTGCTTTACTATCATAATATTGAATGGCAAAATGTATTTTACTTGTAACATCAAATTTATTTGTCAAATTTGGTAATACTGATAAGGTGGAATGTCAAAAATAAATACTGCGAAGGTCGACATTCAAAATTAACGTAAAGCGGTGTAAGTGTAACCAATGACTACTGCACTTCAGTAACACTTGTTCTTTACTTGTGCTCACGTCTGTAAGGTGCATTTCAGATGTTCGAGTGTCCAGACACTCAAATATCCAAGACCCTCTTAAACAATCATACAAATGCACTTGTTTTTACATTTTTGCAGGGCAGCAAGGCCCCCCCCACTACCGTGCCCCTCATACCCGCTGCAAATTATATATACTAACTCTAAGATCACACTACAGTGAGGAAAAGGGTGCATCTCCCATTCTGCGGTCTCCTGTGATCGCCATTCATAACGGCGACTTAACATCAGTGAATGCATACTCACTTTCATTCAATTTCAGTCGAACACTTTCAGTTTGTAATTATGAAAACTTAAAAACATGTATTTGATTAAACATTATTTGAGCTAATGCAATTCCATGTTTTGATAGCAAACTTATATCATTTTTTTTCAAAACTATTTTATTTTTTTAAAGCCAGTCATAATTTCAGAAAGCGCTATGTATGATATCTACCATGTTTTCCCAATAAGGTGTTAGCTCACCCATTTGTATACTCCAGGTATAAACTCTTACGCACAATTACATCATGTTTAGCATTATAGGGGTATCGCTAACTAATCTATAAGGACTAGACTAAAATGACAGTTCCTGCAATCATTCTGTACAGTTTAAGTTTTCCAACTTCAAGATGGTTTTAATTTATTATTCAGGGGGCTTGTTTGAAGGCTACAAAATGCAGTACTGTAATCAATAATATGTCAGATACATGAGGTATAACATGGTACAATGTTGAACATGGAGCGACTAGACATGCCATTTAGAATCACATGGCCTACAGAGCATGATGTAATGATTTTGTCAAATACACACCACTGCCACTAGGTGTTTAATGGTGGTATTTTTATGAAAACTGTATTTTTATAGTCATAATTTATGTATTTTCTGTCAACTCACATGATACTACATTTACTGACATTAAAGGTTGGAATGTTACTACTGCTCCAGGCATGTATTTCTGGATCTAGGACGTTTGCTCGACTGAGCAAATGTCCGAATCCATAAAACCCGAACACACTTTAACAAAAGCGCTTTTATCGAAAAAGCGCTTTCGTTAAAGCATGTGACAAAAAAAAAACCCACTACATTTACATTTTAGCAGGGGGGCTTTGCCCCCCTGCACCCCCCACACCCCCCTACTTTAATATTGTCCCTCCAAGACTGCACTACAGTGGAGAAAAGGGAAATTTCCCTTACCCGCACTGTAGTACAGCCTCGGCAACAGTCATACTTACGCGAAAGTGCTTCTTCGGTGAAAAGCACTTTCGCGTAAGTATGCCTGGCCGTTTGGATTACAGTCATTTGCTCAGTCGAGCAAATGTCCTAGATCCGTATTTGTATATAAGCTTTATAAGAAGAACCATAAAGAAATACTACAGTATTAACAGATGTTTTCAAAGGAGATTAAAATAAATTTTCGGCCCTATGTCTTTTATTCGGCTCTACTGCAGCTGCTTCCATGCTAGCAGCTCATGGTACACCTGCTTGAAAAAGCATGCGCTCTATCTCCCCCTAGCCTGATCAGCCATAATAACATAGCCCTCCCACACCCAACCCTATAAAACTCTATAGCCCTACCAAAGCAGTAACTCTAACCCTAGAGCTCTCACCCAGTTCCCAACCTGAGTCCTCGCTTCCTTGCCCTAAAACTTTACTCTCCCTTCCTAATCATAAAGTCCCTGATCACTTCCAAACCTAAATTATCCAGTCACTCCCTAGCCCTAAAATCTCCCTTCCCTTCCCATTGCTATTACATTTACTTCACTCAAACTCAAATAATGTGTTTGAGTAAGGTGAGTTCAAGCATGAGCAGCAACCAATACAGGCTACACGACACTCGAGTAACTGGTTTCAAGACAGTACTCTTCCAGGGCTTAGGATTCAAGTGCTTGCAGCAGACTCCTTTTAAGTTTGTATTACAATTAAAATGTTAGAAAACAACATTACTTTGCAGTCTCCGGTAATGACTTTTAGGTTGTCAAACTTGAAAATTAACTAGTTATATAAGTTTACTAGGCATTCAGCTCATATCTCTCAACCTCTTAGCACAAGAAATTTGGGTAAAGCCTGAAAAAATGGGGGGACAAAGACTGAAAAATAGGGACACAATTTAAATATTGCTCTTATAAACTTAGAACATTGCCAGAATAACAGGATTTGTGTTAGCATACATTTTCTGAAGGGCATGAAGTCCGAAACTCAAATGCATGTAATTAATTAGTGACTTTAATCCTTAGATCATCCCAGCAATTTGTCAAAAAAAACACATTTTTTAGGAGGAACAGGCCAAAAATATGAGGCAAAAATCTGGACATTCTGAAAAAATCTGTACAGTTGACAGGGATGATCAGCTACAACATATAGTTTTGGTTTAGGCATGTTTAAATATCGAAGGGAAAATCCTAACATTATCTGTCTGACTATAAAGTATTTGTTAATTCTACTAAAACTTAAATATGTTTTAATATTTTCTACAACCGCTTGATACGCTCTAGTTTCCTCTTACTTACCAAATGCATGCATCACGTTGATTGGTGATCTTCCAAATTGCCCATAAGTGGGTAGTTAGGTGAACGGGTGTGTGTATATGTGCAAGTACCCTGTCCAGAATAAGCAACAAGCCTTAGACCTATTGGCAGTCAGGATTAACTCTTCCACCCTGCAAAGGATAAAACAGGTTATTGGAAAATGGATGGAAGAGACTATTCATATTTCTATAAAACTAGAATATTGAAGTTTTTAGAAAATTACATTTTGCTTTATTTAATCAAAGACTTTCATGTATATGCATTGCTAATGACACAGACCCGACATGTCTTTTATGGCTTGGTTTAATATTGTTAGGTTTTACATTTCTATGGCTTGGTTAATGTCTATAAACTGTTTCTAATACATAATTAGAGAATGGGATATAACTTGTCTGATGCCTTTTATAAATAAGATAATTGTTGATAACTTTGCAATCCTTATTCTTTAATGATGTAGAGCTATAATTTTTCACGTTCCAAATTTGTGCTTCTTCAAAAACTGGTTTGGGCTATAGAGTTGTAATTTGGGATCAAATAATTCTGTGCAGTTTTATTTGTGCTTCTTCAAAAATTGGTTTGGGCTATAGAGTTGTAATTTGGGATCAGATAATTCTGTGCAGTTTTATATATAAGGTGTTAAACATACTGAAAACATTTTATACAGTTCAACTCAAAAAGATTTGGGTCAGTAGCTTTAATATTTTATTTATAATATCCAAGTTAATTTGAAGTTCAAAAAGCTTTGCTGTCTTACATTTATTAACAAATAATTTACTCATTTCTATATAAGTTATGACTGAATAAAACTTATTAAAAATAAAAAGCCACTAAGAATTTATTTTGTTAGTGATACATGTTTAATCATTGTTAATTACTCTGGTATACAGAGATTTTGAAATTGCTTTCCTGACTGCTAAGAAATTTCCCATTTATACCAACAGTATAATACTTTAAAGCATCATTCACTAAAATTCTGTGTCCTGAATTGATGAATTCTAAATATGATTTTTTGACCGCTTTCTATTTTTGAAATTATTTATGGAAATTAATTTCTTGTAAGGCATCATATATTCTAAATCTTCTTTGAAATGACTTCTAAGACGTACATATAGTTTAGGTTCTTGTTTGGTAGCTTTATCTATATATACCATTATGCAGCTTGCAAAAGGCAACAGTATACTAATTTTCCCATGATTCTTTTTTATCAAGTTTTCTAAGACTGAATTGTTTTTAGATGTAATGTTTACATTATCATTAAAGTTGTATAACTTGCATTGTCAATTTCTATTTTTTATTACTTAGCAATTATTTATTTTTATTATTTATTACTTAGTCTCCAATGTCTTATTGCGCAATGTTTTTGAATATCAGAGGATGTTTTGTTAATAAATGTTTATTTTTAGAACTGAAACAATACTGGGGGGCTTCCACCATGATGAATCTTTCCATTACTGAAATTTAAAAGACTTTTACTAATATAGAAAAGTTGTGCAAAATCTTACCAAAACCATAGATGTCCTTCTCTTCCATGTTGCAGTATTCAACATATGGGTTTACTCCTCTTGCTTCGCAAAGGTCAGGCCAGTATATAAAAGTTTTCATTGTCTGTATGGTGCATGGGATGTCTGACATGGCTCAAGGGTACGTGGGTCATAAAAGTGACATCTGTACGCAGCAGCTCTCAGAACTGTAAGCCCCAGTTGGGTTGTAAGGGCAATGCCAGTCCTGTGCCACCCACATACAGCCTAACATGAGGGGAAGGTGGGTAGGAAGGAATACTGCAACATGGAAGAGAAGGACGTTTATGGTTATGGTAAGATTTTACACACCTTTTCTATATCCTTCTATTCCCATGTTGCAGTATTCAACATATGGGTGAGTGCCAAAGCTCACTGTGAAGGAGGGGGTGGTGGTCTAGAGGTGGACTCTAGAAATCTGTGCAGGATAGCCCTGGCAAAACCTGCCTTGGCTCTGGAGATGTGGTCTAACTTGTAATGGTTGGTGAAGGTGTGCACTGATGACCAAGTGGCTGCTTCAAGAATGGTAGATGTATCCAGACCCCTAAAGAAGGCTCCTGAGGAGGCGATGGCCCTGGTGGAGTGTGCTTTTATAGCACCTTGCAGGGATTTCCCATGGTGTCTGTAGCAGAAGGTGATGGCTTTGGAAATCCAGGTAGAGATAGTTTTCTTGGTTACTGCCTTCCCTAGGGCTGTGGGGTGAAAGGAGATAAAGAGTTGATCAGCCTGTCTAATGGGCTTGGTCTTATGCAGATAGAACCTGAATTGTCTATAAACATCCAGGGACTGAAGTACTCTCTCACTGTCCCCCTGTGGGTTAGGGAAGAAAGTAGGTAGGTGGATGGCTTGATTCAGGGATAGGTCTTTCACCACCTTGGCCATGAAGGAAGGGTTAGTTCTAAGAGTAGCCCTGTCCTTGTGGAAGACTAGGAAAGGTGAAATAGCCATGAGGGCTTGTAGCTCTGATACCCTTCTGGCTGAGGTCAAGGCCATGAGTAGTACAGTTTTCCATGTACAGTATTTCAGGGACGCTTTGTGTGCTGGCTCAAATGAAGGACGTATGAGCTTCTTCAAAACATAGTTAAGGTCCCATGGAGGTGGCGATGGTTTCCTGGGGGCCTCAAGTGAAGTACTCCTTTGAGAAAAACTTTAGCTGGTAGTCTGGATGCTAGAGGGAGACATGCTGAAATAGCAGACAAGTGGGCTTTAATGGAGGAATAGGCCATTCCTTTTTCAGTAGCTCATAAAGGTAAGACAGAACTAGAGTAGTCTGCTTGTCAGCAGGTCCAACTGTCTTTTGTAACACCATATAGAAAATGTCTTCCACTTTGAAAGGTAAGACTTTCTTGTATTTGATTTCCTGGCCCCCTGAAAGACAGTGAGCACATCCTCATTGTAAATGTGTCCAAAGGTGATCAGAATCTTATCAGCCACAGGGTGAGGTGCAGTAACTGCCACTGTGGGTGTATTTGGGATCCCTTGTGCTGTGTAAGAAGGTCCACTCTGAGGGGTAACTTGTGGTGACTGCCCTTGGATAGTTCTAGAAGTAGGGAGAACTAATGCTGTTTTGGCCAGTAGGGAGTCACCAACAAGATTTTTGGTCTGTCCTGCTGGATTTTCAGCAGGACCTTTTGGACGACTGGGAAGGGTGGAAATGCATAGAGAAACTTCCCCTTCCAAGAGATTGAAAAGACATCTGTTGCCAGTGCCTGAGGATGTGGTATCCTGGTAGAATCCAGGAAGTTGCCTGTTGATGGAGGGGGCAAACAGGTCTATTTGAGGTATACCCCACCAGTGGACCAAGTCTGGGAAAACATCCCTGTGAAGCAAACATTTGTGGTTGTTTGTGATGGTTATGCTGAGATAGTTTGCCTGGGAGTTCTGCAGAGAGGGAATGTAGACCGCCTGCAGGGTCACTCCCTGTGAGGTGGCCAGCTCCCATACTAGGAGAGCTAGTCTGCAAAGTAAGACTTAGTCCCTCCCTGTTTGTTGTGATACCACAGAACTGTGGTATTGTCTGTGAAAATCTTTAGTGAACTTTGCTGTAGATATGGTTGGAAGGCACGAAGGGCCAGGAGAACTGCCCTCATTTCTCAGACATTGCTGTGTTCTTGTTTGTGTGGCTCTGGCCACAGATCCTGCACATTTTGATAGCCCAGAGTTGTTCCCCAGCCGAAGTCTGAGGCATCTGCATGCATGATCAGTGTGAGCAAGAGTGGTTGGAGGGGAAGACCCGGATTGAGGGTGTGAAAGCTGCCAGCCTAGCTAGATAGAATTTTGTAGATAATTCTGTCATTTGTAAATATTAATATAAGCCACAGGCTTGGAAGAAAATTGTGTTAAATGTTGAACCTAAAAAATGTAACAACAGTGCACTCTGCTTGAAGAAAGCTGATAAGTCAAGCCTTGTATGACTGTTTGATCTCAAACTCAGAGTCGTGATGTCTGGACCAGCAGATTCTTTCTATTGTTTTGAGACCAGAGTTAATTGCTAGATTTTACATATATAATGTCTTTAATTGCTGTGGTTTCCTGACCAGGTGCAAGATCAAAGCTATGTTAAATTATGAGTTTATGTTAGCCTGGGAAACCAGAGAAGTGTCAAGAATGATGTAATGTGAAGCAGTACTGTGTTATCAATTTAAGGACAGAATGAAGAGAGCATTTTGGATTTTGTCTATAGCTGACAACAACTCACCAGTACTCTGCTTCTGCTCTATATGCAAGTTTATTTAGAACTCTGACTGCTCTTAGGAAAAGATAGAAAATTGTAAGTACAGTCTAGCTGTTTTCTATATGTATTCCAGAACTATTCTACAGTATTATTTTAAGCATTTTCCTGTGATGTCTGAACTCTTGACTAGCGCCGTATAGTAAGAAACATTGTCTTGTGCTTTCATTATTTATTATTAAATATTTTTAAACCTTTCAACTGTGGCTGTTTTCTGTAGAGATAATTTAAACTCTAGAGTACATTGCATGTATATAGTGATACTGTACAAGGCCACTCCAATTGTCCTGCTGCTCAGTCACACTTACTATTTGGATATCAGTAATATTACACAGTGAAATTGGTCACCCTTTGGTAAGGACCTTATTAGTAGCTGATACTAGTGGTTGGTGGCAGCTGGTACTACTGTACAGACTGGCAGGAAGGGGCATAGCTGGAGAACCTTTGCCAGCCTTCCCCAGGAGCGTCTGTGTGTTTGTATATAACTCGTATCTTAAAGTGTGTGTGTGTGTGTGTGTGTGTGTGTGTGTGTGTGTGTGTGTGTGTGTGTGTGTGTGTGTGTGTCAGCTACTTGGGCAAGGACATGAAGCACTGGTTGGACAGAGAGGGTGCTATAGGTTTCAGCTTGACCACTAGGCTGAGATCTATACCCTATAGCTGTGCCACTGGGGAGACTTATTGGGCATCTGCAGAGAAAGGGAGAAACCAAACCCAGACTGACTGTGATCTCTGTGTGCTCTTAAGGGAAATTGTACTTTACTGTGTGTGTACTTGTTATCCTTTCCAATGTGGACCCCCCTCACTGGTGTTAGTGGTGAGGATTGAGACTCCTTGACTACTGGGCCAGTGCATGGGTGTCACAGAGGGTCACTTGTATCAACCACCACTGGATTTCTAGTTTGAGGCATGGTAGCAGGGCAACCCTGTACTCCAAAGGGTGGGAGTGTTGGGGCCAGACTGACCAAAGGTACCACTGCAACTTTCTCATATGACATCTTGCTAATGGTACCATGGGGACAGTGGCTGCCATGTAGCCTAGGAGCTTGTAGTACTGCCTTGCTATGGATTCTGTTGACTGAAGGACCAGAAGCAGGTGTTATGTCAGGCTTTTCATCTTTTGGAGGGGAAGGTAGGCTTTCATGAGATCTGTCTGACTTCTGCACCCCAAGAAGACAATGCCTTGAGTAGGTTTGTCAGAAAAATATGTATTAATGTGTGTATGCTTAATGCTAATTAGAAACCAAATAAATTAACACGTTTTTCATTCTATTTTATATGCACTGTTTTATATATAGTTGAGTTTCATATGAGACTGAAAAGATGCTTTTTGAAACTGCAGTGTGCTTTCTGAAACTTGCAAGATGCCCTCTGACCTAGTAATTGCTAGCACAGCAATATTCATGTTTATGCCTTTTGGAAATGTACTTGAGAAGCAGGTGCTTATCTGCTAGGTCAGGAGAAAATGAATTAACAATGCTATATCCTGTAAATGTAATGATTTTAAACAATCAGCTCTGTTCGAAGTATGAGAACATGTGCAGCTGCAGAAGTTTAGAGATAGTATAGACAAAGGATTGTTAGAGAAATGAACTGCTTGCTTTGTGCTTGAATTAGCCATAGTACCTTGAATGGTAACATTGCATGTATCTAACCGGTGGCAGCCAAGGCCACGTTGTTTTCCTTAGGAAGTTTCTCACAAAAATTGATAAATCAGCAGAATATTGTGAAAGTAATTATTACTAAATGATGATGACAAAACTTGTGATCCACTACGTCAGCTTGGTAGGCAATGTCCTATTAGAAAGTGTATAAAAATGTATGCATTTCCTGTTTCTAGTTAGACAAACTCTGTATTAGCACATTTTTGTCTCCTTGCTGCAAGATTAAAGTGCCTTAACCTGAACCTACCATGTTTTGATAATTTTAAAGTATATTTTTCCTTTGACAAGGTTCCAGGTGGGATTTTGGGAAATTTATCTGGAATCCCAGCAACTATAGGAGGGAGACAATAAGGAGTATATGTTGCCTGCGGGTCTCCTTGTTGCCTGCCTGTATCAGCAGGTCATCCAGATAAGGAAATATCTGGATTCCCTTTGCCCTACAGAAAGCAATCACTGGGGCCAGATAGTTTGTGAAAACCCTGGGTGCAGTGGAAAGACCAAATGGCAAGGCAGAGAATTAAAAGTGAGAAGGGCCCACCAAGAACCTCAGGTATTTCTGGAAGGTGGGCTTTATGGGGATGTGAAGACAGTCATCCTTTATGCCTAAGGTGGCCATAAACCCCTAGGGGATGAGAAGGGGAAAAGGCTTGGCAAAGTTAACATCCTGAAGCTTGGAACCTTTAGGAATAATTTGAGATGGGAGAGATCCAGAATTGGTCTCCAAGGGCCATCTTTTCTTGGAAGCAGGTAAATCCTGGAGTAGAAACATCTTCCTTTTGTAGCTAGTGGCAAAGGTTCAATGGTGGCTTGCACCAGCAGAGTTTGTAGCACTGGCTGCAGGAGGTGTAGCTGCTGTTTTGGAGGTTGTGGAATGCCTTTTCACTCTGAAGGCACAAGCCAGGTCATGAAGTAACCATTTTGGAGGCTTGAAATGACCCAGTGGTCTGAGGTGATGGATCTCCACACAGGGAGGCAGTGAGAGAGGTGTACCAAAAGAGGGAGAGAGGGAGGATGAGGGGTAGTAAGGTTGGAAGGTAGTCAACGGCTATTTGCCCTGTCTTGAAAGGGCAGCCTCTGGCTAGAGGAAGGTGTAGCTCCAGCTGGAGGCGGTTGCTTTCTGGTAGACTTCCTAGACCTTGAAGGAGCAGCAAAGCAAGAATGCTTCCTAATGAACTGTGTTTTAGCTGGGTAATTCCTCTGGAATTTTTGGATAGGGGACACTATCAAGTGTTTTAAATCTTGCATTTCTTTCCCCTTTTGCTGAAGTAACTTAAACAAATCTGCCAGTTTTCCACCAAACAAGGCTGTGTTGTCCAGAGGGGCACCAATCAGCTTAGCTCTAAAGTCATTTGGAAGGGGCTGTAGGCATAGCAAGGAATATCTTCTCAAGCAGATGCTGATGCTGCTGACCAGGCTGAAGCTTCAGTGGCATCATAGCTGCAATTTACTGAGTGCCTGGTAACCTGGGAGGTGAGAGCCAGAAGGGAAGACTGTGAAGTTTTGGCAGCACAATCTGGTGTATCATCCAGTTCCTTAGATGCTTTATCCAGGAGAGATGAAGCATATTTAGCAATGTGTGTCTGGTAGTTTGTAGCCCTGAAGGTTAGGATAGCAGAAGTGCAAATCTTCTTACCCAGATGCTTCATGCTCTTGCTGTCTTTGTCAGCAGGAAGGATAGTGGTGGTGGGTAAAAGTGTTGATGCCTTATCTGTGGAAATGGAGATGGTGGCAGGATCTGCTAGAGGACACTTAAGCAAATACTTAGCAGTCTCAGGTACTTTGTAAAGTCTATAAGGTCTGTGTGGAGCAGGAGGTTGAGTGTCAGGATTTAAGTATGCTGAGGAAAAAGCATCCAGGAAGGCAGGTAGAATTGGGGGAACAGCAGAAGGGTTCGGTGAATCCATCTGAATGAGGTCATAGTATCTTTTTTGGACCTCCGTCATTTCAGAGGATCCCCACATAAAATGCTCCTTCATCTTGGCAATGGTTTCCCCAAAGGTTAAATCCTCAGCTGGGGAGTCAGGGTCAACAGATTCTTCCTCTGGGAAACCATACCCCAAGGGAGAAGAAAGCTGGGAAGTGTAAGAAAGTGAATCTTCACATGAAGAATCAGAGGGATCTTCCTCTTCCCTCATGGCTGGGTCTGTAGTTTGAGGCCTAGGACTCAGAATTGGGGGAGGGATGTTAGCAGTCCCTGCAGATGTAAGATGTAAGGCCATGAAGACTTTGTCAGGCATGCTTTCAGTAGGAGTAGAGAGATGCTTCCTTTTATCCTTCTTTTTTAGAGGCCTGGCAGGCATATGAAGGGCAGAAGGCCTAGTATCTGGAGATTGTAAGGAACTGGAGGAATCCAATGGACCTACTGAACTTGCTGGTTCTCCCCTGCATCAGAAAAGCCTCTTCAGACATGTCATCCATGCAGGACTGTGTGGCATCCGTGGAAGTACCTGCTATATCCGAGGCGTTGGAGTCCGACTCCTCTACCAGGCTGTTGGCCACAGGCTGAGGTTTGGATGCAAGAGGCACAGCAGTGGTGGTAGGCCATATAGTCTTGGCTTTATTTTTTGGTGGTTCAGAGGGTACATCAGAGGAAACCTCCATCCCTAAAGTTATTTGTTTTAACCTTTGATTTTCTAAATACAGGTTAAGAGTATGCAGACAGCTGCTCAATGTTTTGGGCACAAATGCCTGACAAATGGAGCAAGCCTTGTAATCGTGCGATCATCCCAAACAAAAAGGGCATCCATGTGGGGTATCTGATGGCTGCATTTACACTTGCCCTTTCTGGATGTCATTAACAGTCATTCAAGAAAGAAAAAAGTACTGAAAGGTTCCCCAATGGGGCACTTATCTGATATCACAAATCCGACGGCCATGGAGGCAGGAACACCTGAAGTTCGACTGGTGGCTGAGAAGTTCTGAGGGCTGGTGCATGCAGCTATCACTTTTATGGCCCACGTACCTTTGAGCCACATCAGACGTCCCACACACCATACAGTGACTGAAAACTTTTGTATACTGGCCAGACATTCGCAAAGCAAGAGGAGTAAACCCATATGCTGAATACTGCAACATGGGAATAGAAGGACATCATCTGTAACAGATGATAATATTTAAAGAGGGGATGGATAAACTGATCCAACAGTACAGCAGTCCTTATTAATTCTGCTTGACAACAGTAAGAAAACATATTGTAATTTCCAAAGAATCATACTACAATAAAATAATATATATTGGATAGATTTTTTTAATTTGAATTAAATTATTTCCACTTGTCACTCCATTTTCTTGAACACATACCAACCTCATACCTAATAAAAAGGAAGTTAGTCCTTGCAGTCTTATTTATTGTATTTAAAGTTACTGAAACAATGTGCAGTTGTCCGTTCAGCATTTACACTCCTGAGACTTTTGAGCTACTCATGATTATGCCCCCACCTCTTATTAATGAAAACGACATTTGGGCAAGGCAATACTCAAAAACAGTGGGCTACTGCATATTTAAAACTCACATCAGCCGCTTTCTAAACAGGAAAAAAACATTTGTTTGCCTCTACCTTCAATTCATTGGTCAGCTGTACAGTCCTGTACATTCATCACGAAATGGGGTAACAACCTATTATAGTGCAGCTTTCCCACAAGCTGTCAAGGGATTTTTTGCTGTATGTCCCAACCTTCCCCTGTGTGCCACAGTAAGCTGTCCAGGGGTGGGTATACACTGGGTACAACCATGTATGCAGATGATGCATCCCCTCAGTCAACCCTCTTCCCTCCTGATTGGGCAGATTCTATTAGTCCTTTCATCTGTTCTGGAGATTAACCAGAAAATGTACCCCTAGGGCATGACTCTCACTCCTCCACTTCAGAGGTGAGTGGGCACTGTTTCCTCACCCTTTTCATTTTCTGGGCATCTCTTTCTACAGAACACCTGTGCAGCTAATTAATCATGGTCTGCTGGGTCATAATCAGGGCTGCAATCTTCTACACCTCAGAGCCAGCCCATATCATAAAATATAACTAAAACACTTATAAGCATGGCTCTCCAGTATCAACCCTTCTGCTGTATCTAGCATTAAATAAATTACTCCAAGACAGGTCACTGTAAATTAGGTGACTTGAGAAAGACATAAGCAACGTAATTACTTGTGCAGCTCTAGAATTCTAGTAAGTCAGTATGTTACAGAATAGGAAATATTTAACAGAAGTCCACTTTTTTATTCTTAGTGTGCACAGTTTTATACTCCCTTGTCACCAATAGTCTTTATTGCAACAAAGGTATTACTAGCAGGTCTCCAATAGTAAGGTATTGTTTATTTTATAATCTGACACTGATAATCAGTAACACCAAGCATATAACTATTTTGACTGCTCTTTCAGCAGTAAACGCATTAAATGAATAGGAGTAGGAAACGCAGAAATGATAAAAATGGCTGCCTTCTCTTACATAAAAGTTAAACTGCTATGAACACTTGAATTACAATGCCTGCTGTGCCATTGCTCTGTCATCTTTTTGTAACTCTTAATTTCAGAGTCATGATCAATCAGCACAGCATTTTGTGGATATCATGTCAAATGCTATGGCTGAGTGATTAGCAGACATAAATATCTCTGCAATCATTACCAGCCTACACTCATTTTTTTTAATTCAATAGGGCAGCAATTTATCCAAATTATTATAGTGGGTTAGTACATCAAGTTCAGAGTCTTACACATTTTAGCAATATGCAGTTGTTTATCCTTGCAGATCCAACAATAAAAATGCCTTTCTTTGTTATGTAGTAGCATTAACAACCTTTGGCTATGTTTCTGTTTGTCTTTGTTACTGATGTATAACTTAACCGGGTAAATATAAAAAAATGTATTTTGCTTTAGTCAGAAATCTCTATTTCTGCAGTTTGAAAAATGATACCAAATTATGAAAAATTTCACAAAACATTCTTTTAACACTTTTATTAACTTTACACAGTTACAAGGGTGCATATACAGTTACACAAGATAAAACAAACCATTAAAAAGATTTTCCCCTTTTCATACACTATACATATATAATTTCTTTCTTAACAGTTATTATTCAGTTTATTGCATCAGGTTCTGCCTTCTCTGAAATTTCACTCCTCTTCCCTAACATTTCCCTCAGATTCCATTTATTTCTATGTAGCTTGCACTTCATTTCCCTCGGATTCCATTTATTTCTATGTAGCTTGCACTTCATTTCCCTCGGATTCCATTTATTTCTATGTAGCTTGCACTTCATTTCCCTCAGATTCCATTTATTTCTATGTAGCTTGCACTTCATTTCCCTCAGATTCCATTTATTTCTATGTAGCTTGCACTTCATTTCCCTCAGATTCCATTTATTTCTATGTAGCTTGCACTTCATTTCCCTCAGATTCCATTTATTTCTATGTAGCTTGCACTTCATTTCCCTCAGATTCCATTTATTTCTATGTAGCTTGCACTTCATTTCCCTCAGATTCCATTTATTTCTATGTAGCTTGCACTTCATTTCCCTCAGATTCCATTTATTTCTATGTAGCTTGCACTTCATTTCCCTCAGATTCCATTTATTTCTATGTAGCTTGCACTTCATTTCCCTCAGATTCCATTTATTTCTATGTAGCTTGCACGTGCCCTTATCTAAAGATCACATTTCCAGTTCTTTTGACTCATTTTCAATGTTGATTTCCATTTTCTTGTCAATGCTTTTTAGGCAGCCAACAGCATTAAACTTAGTACGGCCTTACTGCGTCTAAGCAACTCATTTTCTATATCTCAGCTCAGAAGATTAGTTTCCTTATTTACAATTTACTCACACAACATTTCTGACAAAGTGTCCTACAGAGAATTTTTAAAATCTACCAACTTATTGTATTCTCAAAAAACATGGTCACAAATACCCCTCTGTTTCACACCATGCCTCCAAAATTGTTCTCTACCTTAGGGAAAAAATATTTAAAGTCTATTTGGGGTATAACAATACCTCTGCAAACACTTATATGCAAAATTCCTAAACCTTCTAAGTGCTACTGCATACATGATGTGATGCCCCCTCAATGGGATACTAATTAAGCAGCCTCAATCCTCACCACTGGCAACAGTGGGGAATGTACACACTGGGAGGATGACAAGTACACACACACACAGTAAAGTGCAATTTCCCCTTAAGAGATTACAGTCTGTCTGGGGCTGGTTTCTTCATCTTTCTCCAGATCCCCAATAAGACTCCCCACTGACACAGCTATAGGGTTGAGATCTCAGCTGAGTGGCCAGGCTAAGACCTCCAGCACCCTCTCTGTCCAAACAGTGCTTCGTGCCCCTGCCCAAATAGCTGACAGACACACACTTTGAGATTTGATTTATATACAAACACACACACATGGGAAAGGCTGGCACAGGTTTACTAGCTATGTCCCCTTCTGCCCAGACTATAAAGTAGTTTCCACCACCACCAGCCACTACTTATTAGCTACTTTAAGACCCTTAACAAAGGGTGTCCAATCTTACTGTGTAATGTTACTATTAATCCAAATGGTAGTCTGACCAAGCCAGGCTATTAGGAGTAGCCTGTACAGTGTCACCAAATACATATGCAAGTACTCTCAGAGCTTAAATATCTCTAAACAGACCAGCCATAATTGAAAGGTTTAAATATATTTAATAACAAATAATAAAAGACAATAGTAAGTAATCAGTTACATCAGAGTTCAAAATCACAGGAAATATATAAAACAACATTGCAGGACAGTCTCAAATAAATAAATAAAGAAAACATCTAAATTAATCTTTACTATATTCCTTACTGAATCTAAAAGAAATTACTGTACCCTGGTAACTTACTTACAGCAAGGCAAGTGCAGGTGAGTGGATGTTTCTGGGTCAAAGACAAAATACAAAATGCCCTGTTTACCTCTCTCAGAGAGTTCTTAAATTAATATCAAATATTACTGCTGGATTAGCTTGAATGACATCACTTTTTGTCACCTGACTTTAGTTCCCAAGCTAAACCCCCATTGTAGCAGCTAGCATCTCCCTGTGAAAATACAGACAAAGGCTTCAGCTCAGTGTTGTGCAGCTATGGAAGTCATAAACCAATAAAGCCCTTACAAAACAACACAGAGTCTCCTAGTGTAGACATCCTGTCTCCTGTTGACCGAAAGTGAAAGATAACTTTTATAGCACAATCAAAAAACAATTTAATTTTAACTATTTTCTTGAAGTTTTACAAGTTAACCCTCTATGTTCTAGTTTCCACTATTAAAATATATACATTTACACAATTACAATAGTTTATATACATTTCTGTTCTAAGCCAGCAGGGCCTGCTGTGGTTACATTTTACCTCAGTACTGAACATACAGTTCTAACACAGTTGCAGCACAAGCATCTTACATGAAGCATTTTGGCATTCACAAATGACACATAACCACATACAAAATTCCAGATAGCTGGGCTGGCAGAATGTCCATCACACTTCTATACAAATCATATTAATAATCACAAATGACAGAATTATTTACAAAATTCCAGATAGCAGAGCTGGCAGTATTTCCCTTTGTCACACTTGGCATCCACACAAATATATTCCCCCTTGTTCCTTTCTATATTGCCTTTCCATTTTCTAGTATTTCTCACTTCTTTAAAGTTTTATAGTTATCATGCATTATTTTAGATGCCCTAATAATTATCCATTTTAACAATACCTGCTGTTCTAGACTCTGCTATAAATTTAACCATTTCATTCAATACTCCCCATCCCCCCCATCCCTTTCTGTCTCCACTCTATCATCAGTCCTTGAGAGAGAAGCCAGTCTCCAACCCAGAGTCCAAACTTCAGCTTGGCTTCATCTCAATCTTATTTTTTTCCCTCAGTAGGTATTTACCTTGATTGTTTTATTGATTTTCTCCAATACATTTTGGCACATTCTTGCCAGTTTTCTATTCCTCTGTTTGCAGTCATCCCTATTGGTAAAATCTATTTTCTCCATTCCCAAGTTGGCTTGGGTTTCAAAATACTTTATTCTACTTTGTAAACATAATATTCAGCATGGTTGTTGTTGTTCTCCTTATGAGCCTACATCCAAAATTCTGCTCTCTCATTTTGTGAACTTCCCCCACTGTTTAAACACCATTATTTCCACTTTGACTTATAACAGTGGGTTTGGCATAGTGGTTAAGACCTTAACCTCAAAGATAAAAAGGTACAGAGTTTGGTTCTGACCCTGGATTATTGGCTAGATCTAAAATAGTCCTTCAGGGCAGTTAGCCTAGTATTCACCTATGACAAAGAATCACCTTCAAATCAGGTCATCCTAAACCATAGTGTTCTGTAGGGAATAAATTCCTTCAGTTCTTTATTAATTATGGTCCTCTGGCTGATGAAAATATGCCAGATCTGTATATAATAATATAGGGACTAGAAACATTTACACTGTTTGTACTTTGCTATCCATATCCACAATCAAATGCTTCCAACTCCTCATTTTTGTACTATCTTTTGCTTAGCTTCTTCCAAAACATTCTTAGCTGCCATAATAAAAACCCTTTTTAATCCAAACACCTAAATATTTCATTATATCATGTGGCCATAAATATGGATATTGTTGAACTAAATCATATGTGGGAATATAGTTTACTGCTATAACCTTATTTTATATTCATCAATTTTATATCCTGAAAAAATCAAACTGCATCAAAATGTTCCACAACACTGAAATATTTTTTCTGCATTTATCGAGTATAAAACAATATCATATGCAAATAAATCTATTTTTAATACTATACCAGTTACACTCTTGAATTTTTTGCCAGTGGCTATAAGTATAAGGCAGATACCAAGGAGTGTGACAGTGTGTCAGTGAGAATTAAAGCTAGTGCTGTTTCAATGAAAATGTTTCACCAAAAGCACTTTCACCAGTAATGTAGACCGTCCTTTTCTCCACCGTTGTATAACCTGGAAGCTGGTATGTTTAAGTTCAGGAGTGTGGAGTGTTCTCCCTCATCACCACCACCACCACCACCACATGAGTGTCCATGGGGATTTGTCCACCTGCAAAAAGAGATTCATTCCAACTTTTTTTTGGAATGTTTGCATTTGTGGAATGTGCTTTCACGCTACCAACATGCTTCCAAATAACAAAGATAAAGATGCCTGGCCTGGTTACTCTGTTCAAGTACAGCTTGTCAAGGAGGAACCTTCCCAGCTTTATGTTTCCCTCTGATCCTTTATATATTTTTATAATTAACTCCATTTTTCATCAGGAAATGCAAATGCTGCCACTGCCCTACTCATGAAATCCCAGCAAACTCTATTAAATGCCATCTCTGCATTAAGACTCACCATTAACAGCAGAATCATTTTGCATTCTGCTTTCCTATTAATAACCACCATACTGTTCATGTTATCAAATGTTTTCCTCCCCTCCACAAAACCCCAATGATCCATATCTGTCAGTTTTGGCAACACCTTAACCATTCTGTTAGTTAGTATATATAAGCTTTATAATAGTTCAAACTTAACAGTGGTCAATATGAAGTTGGGTTTAAATGGCCAGTGCCCTCTTTTGGGTAGTACAGCCACCACAGCGGTCTTCCAAGATGCTGGCACTGCTTTTTCTTTTAAAATGTTGTTGAAAATTTCCAGACCATCATCACATTCTTCCCTCCTAACTTCCACAGGAATATCATCTGTTCATGGAGACTTACCTTTTATCGCATTTCATAGGTTTATAGGTTGGTACTAGGCTATCAGCCCTAGGGCCTTTACAAGCCTAGCCATAACA